>NC_061514.1:63338356-63352680 GCF_022539505.1 Lolium rigidum | reverse complement strand
GTTCATCCATCCATGTGCCTACAGTATTTTAATCCTATTGTTTACTATAACTAGCAAGGTGGCCCTCGCAAATGCGAGGGCATCATCTGAAAGTTGCCTCAAAAGGGTTTTTATAGAAAACGCATGTTATGCCAAATTAGCATGGAATGTGTGTTATATGGATACACATCACTCTTAGGTGGCAAAAATTCAAAAAAAACATAAACATATACACATACATGGTATATACAAACTCAGGTGTGTTTCTTTGTTGAAGCATAGCATTTTACAAATATTTTTGCATAATGTTCAAGTAAGTCAATAGTTCATTACCTGTTTGCACATCTCCTACAACATAAATTGGCAATCTGTTGAAAAGCACACCATACCATCTATGGCACTACACATTGTCATCGTTTGCCCGAATATGTGACATATGATTGCACCATATATACTTGCACTTGTCATGCAAAAGGTACATGGATACCAAAGTGCGACCACCGGAAGAAGATGGGAAATAGAAAAGATGATGGTCAATGTGACATCTCGGTCCTTCTGTTTTTAGTGATTTCACATATTAGTTTTCTCAAGTGAGTTGCTCAGTTAAGTAATTTAAGGTAAGGCCAAATAGGCAATCATAGATTTAGAAAATGGTTTGAGATTCAAATTGCAAATGTAAGGAAATGCACGTATCCATAATGTCAAGTTCTCATTATTTTTTTCTTGAACATGAAGATGGAGAGGGTAATGTGGCACAATTGTTCTGTTCCCATAGAGACACCTAAGGTCCCTGAAAGCGACGGTCGGCAGGTAATTAAGGGGTTATGTTTGGTGAATAAATCCAGAATTTGTTTTGGAGCATGAACACGAAGCTGTTGAAGAGCATTTATTTTTTTCATACATGTGAGCTGCATCAACTATTGCATAAGTTTCAAATTTCATTTCAAAGTGGAACCCTGTAAGGTTAGTGTTCTCAGATTTCATAACACCCACAAATGTATAGAAAAAGATAATGATATCTGTGTGCAGACGTAAAGGACATGCCAACATAACTTGTAGATATAGAGTAATAGAAACAAACACATCGGTTCCTCTATTGTCCAACATAACTATGGTGTCACTACCTGTATATTATCCAAGATAGCACGATGCTCCCCGTGAAATTATGCGCATCATTTTCTCTTAATATTGCAAATCAAACTGATAAACTATGTGTCGTTTCCAAAGCTTCAAATTCAGTAAAACAGCCGTGTAACTCATAGATGTAGAACGATATATGTTTATTTCTATGTACCTAGCAAAATATGGCTTGTGACTGTCATGGAAAGATACATGTGCCACTTTTGCATGAATTTCTTTTAATATGCAAGAGATTAGTACACAGGAAATGTAACCAACTATCTAATAAGTACTATGATCTTCATAAAATCTGGAGAACTTTGCATTTTCTCGGGAAACAAATCTGGAGAACTTACATCTTGCTTCAGCTATATACATCTTCCTTCATCCTTGCACGAAATCCATCTCCTTAAATGCCACAGTCGACCATAGCTGCCTCTCCAGTCATTGATGCTGGTTTGATCCAAACGGTATTGGTTAGGAAATCCGCAATCTTAAAGGAGTAGTTCACTTAAAGATATTCAATCAGATTATTAAGTTATTAGATGTTATCACTTGGAATAATAATCGTATTGCCCTGATGCATGGATGGTCAATATCAGAATTTACCATCTTTGTTGTTGATTGGTCAATAATCCTTCGCTACTCTCATGGAGAAGAAATTCTCTCCGAGTAAAAATAATATACACTACATGTAAAAGAAAATTATATACAAGGATTATATAAAAATTCCCTGCCATTAGTACAACAACAACCACGATCAGGATATGTTTTTTTAATTGCGAAGAAGGACTCTTCTATGCTTGTCTGATTCCTTGGCTCCTTGCTCGTTAAAAAGTCATGATCATCTCCAATGAATCCAATTTGCATTCAATTTGCTAGACAAATGAAAATCCTGTCAGAGAAATCAAACCAATGGACGAAGTACTAAAACGTTACCACAAAGTAGCGAAATCATGGGATATCACTTTTGACCTAGGGTACATATGCTCCTGCCAGCTGAAGAAATATTTTAAAATGTAAAAAAAAACATCAAACAAAAATTTGGCGCATACATCATGATATTATATAGGCGCATGCCAAGCTTCGCATAAATCCGACATTTTTGTGTGTCATGTATACAAAACAATAAAGAAAATGTCTCGTGAAAAGCTTTTCTTAGCGCTGATTTTTTTTCTTTCTAGACATGACACAAAAAGTATCGGTTTTTCATGAAATGATTTTATGAGCATATAGAATGTCACGATGTATCGTCACAGGTGCCAAAACACCTTTAGCCGAAATCACTAACTGCTTAGACTATTATGTGAGAGGAATGTATCCACAGAGATCAAGACTGCACAATGGACAGTAACAACTATTAACGGCCATTAGGGACACAATTAGCTAGGTAAGGAAGGGTCTGGTAGATGAGTGGGGCTAAATGTAGCCTCTTTAAATTTTGAAAATTCAAACAATAATAAAAAAACTTCAAAACAACTGAACCAAAATTCTAGATGTAGGTAATTATTTATTTTACCAGTGCGCAAAAAATTAATGGGAAATAAAATTTAGTTGCAGTCCTGGGCACCTTAGTTATCTTCTATATGCTGATGTGCCGATAGAAAGATTCACTGACCTTGAAGAATTGTTTTGCAAACGTCCACGCCTGATTTTGTTATATATTTAGTGTCATACTTATTTTTCTGTCTCAAACACAAAAATGTACATATTGTTTTTTATCTTCAGTTCAATTTTTTTGTGGCATTATTTCTAAATCTTACTCGACTGCATATATCAAGAGCTCAAGATTATCCAATAAAAGATCTAACTTTTTATTAGAATAATAAATTCAGATTTTTCTTACTGCATATACAACAAAGTAATCAACAATGTATTTTCGGACCAGTTACAGATCGTCTAAACACGGATTTTGTGCAATGGTTTAACAATAAAATAATTAAGGTAAATCTACACATCAGGATACTACATCTCAAATAATGGCACAACTGTCTTCCGTCTACCTATCAATGTGACTGTATTCATAATTTGTAGATTGCGATTAATGTATGGATGCAGAAGACGGATTGCACATTCTGGCATGCATGCATATACACAAGCTAGGCCGGAGGTAGTGCTCGATCAAAAGATCGTATTGAGGCAATTACCCGGAAAAGTATATGATGGAAAAAAGTCATGAAAAGTATCCCAACTATGCCTGGACATGCACGTTTATTGTAAGTGGGGTATGTTACGTCAACTGACCTGTTGGATGGAGCTGAGTAGCTCAGCCAGAAATCCCAAACTGGTATCACCGCTCGCTCCGCTCTCCACAGCCTCTAGCATCTCTCTGAAACCATGGAAGGTAGGCACAAAACCGCACATAATTTATAGGGCGTAGCAGCATACACATGTGGGGGTCCTGAAATTTGATACAGATTAGATGAGAAAGTCCTTGGAGTAGGCCAATCGCTCTAATGGTTGGCGCAGAAAGCACTGCCAAAAACTTGGCGGCGGCTGCAACCTGTAGGATGGAGCTGAATAGCTCGATCAGCCAGAGATCCCAAAGCGATGTCTCCGCTCTCTCCACAACCTCTTGCATCTCTATGAAACCATGGAGGAAGGCACAAAACCGCATAGAATTTATAGGGCATAGCAGCATACGCGTGTGGAGGTCCTGGAATTTGACAGAGATTGGATGAGAAAATCCTTGGAGTAGGTCGATCGCCCTAATTGGCGCAGAAAGCACTGCCAAGAAATTGGCGGCGGCTGCGGCATCCATTGGGAGAGGAGCTCTAGCCACGTGAGACATAATGAACGGGAGAATTAGGGTTAGAGAGAAGCACATTGTCTTTGCAAATGGCAATGGTGGGTAATTTCTTTGATATTAGATCTGACGGTGTAGTTTCTTTTCTGATTAAATTAAAGATCAGATGTTTCTGATTTTTGTGGAAATTTCTAGGTAATTCTCTTTTTTCTGGTTAACCCGTAATATACTTTTAATATATAATAGATATAATAGATCACTACTGCTGTTATTTCACTATTCCTACTGCTATAAAACTGTTGCTACTGATAAACTCTTGCGAGCAAGTCTGTTTCCAGGTGCAGCTGAATTGACAACTCCGCTGTTAAGGCTTACAAGTATTCTTTGTCTCCCCTTGTGTCGAATCAATAAATTGGGTAATACTTCCCTCGAAGACTGTTGCGGTCCCCTATACTTGTGGGTCATCAGGGACCCATGAGCCAGTAGCTTACTCAACGTTTCAAAGGCGGCATGAGATCGAAAGAAAAAGGCAAGTGACAAAATATCAGGAGCCAAAGATAATCCAAGAAAAGAAACTTTATTGTACATAGAGGATGACATGCGGGTCCCATTTAGCAGCAGCGGTCTCAACGTTTCAAATGCGGCTTGAGATCAAAAGAAAAAGAAAGTTGACTGTACATAGAGGATGACATGCGGGTCCCATGAGTCAGCAGCTTACTCAACGTTTCCAAGGCGGCAGGGGATCAAAAGAAAAAGGAAATAGCCAAAAATCAGAGGGTAAAAAAATCCAAGAAAAGAAAGTTTTATAGTACATAGAGGATGACATGCGGGTCCCATGAGCCTGCAGGTTCCTCAACGTTTCAAACGTGGCATGAGATCGAAAGAAAAATGCAAGTGACCAAATATCAGGAGCCAAAATAATTCAAGAAAAAAAACTTGATTGTACATAGAGGATGACATGCGGGTCCCATTTAGCAGCAGTTGTATCACCGTTTGAGAGGCGGCAGGGGATCGAAAGAAAAAGGCAAGTGACCAAATATCAGGAGCCAAAAAAAATCCATGAAAAGAAAGTTTTATAGTACATAGAGGATGACATGCAGGTCCCATTTAGCATCAGCGGTATCACCGTTTGAGAGGCGGCAGGAGATCGAAAGAAAAAGGCAAGTGACCAAATATGAGGTGCCAAAAATAATCCAAGAAAAAAGAAAGTTTTATAGTACATAGAGGATGACATGCGGGTCCCATTTAGCAGCAGCGGTATCACCGTTTGAGAGGCGGCAGGGGATCGAAAGAAAAAGGCAAGTGACCGAATATGAGGTGCCACAAAAAATCCAAGAAAAGAAAGTTTTATAGTACATAGAGGATGACATGCGGGTCCCATTTAGCAGCAGCTGTATCACCGTTTGAGAGGCGGCAGGGGATCGAAAGAAAAAGGCAAGTGACCAAATATCAGGAGCCAAAAAAATCAATGAAAAGAAAGTTTTATAGTACATAGAGGATGACATGCGGGTCCCATTTAGCATCAGCGGTATCACCGTTTGAGAGGCGGCAGGGGATCGAAAGAAAAAGGCAAGTGACCAAATATGAGGTGCCAAAAATAATCCAAGAAAAGAAAGTTTTATACTCCCTCCGTTCCATTCTATAGTGCCTATAGTTTTTCTGCACGGAAATTAGCACATGAGTGTTCTTTACACAAGACTCCCTATATTAACGATTTGAGATCAGAGTAAAATGAGGGAAATCGGTAACTTACTAAATTAACATAACAAATCCCACAAATCTCTCTGGTTGACTCTCCATATATGTGCAGCCAGGTTATATTAAGGAAATAAAAACATTGCTTCCTAAATCTAAGGAATCGTTGGGGTCATGCATTAGGAATATCAATTAATTTTTTCCTTTTTGTATGGATTTTTTTCACGCATGTAGAGGGGGTAATTGAAAAAGAGCCAAGCTACAACCTTATATTCTGAAACAAATGTCAAAAATCTATAGGCATTATAGAAAGGAACGGAGGGAGTAGTACATAGAGGATGACATGCGGGTCCCATTTAGCAGCAGCGGTATCACCGTTTGAGAGGCGGCAGGGGATCGAAAGAAAAAGGCAAGTGACCGAATATGAGGTGCCAAAAAATCCAAGAAAAGAAATTTTTATAGTACATAGAGGATGACATGCGGGTCCCATTTAGCATCAGCGGTATCAACGTTTGAGAGGCGGCAGGGGATCGAAAGAAAAAGGCAAGTGAACAAATATGAGGTGCCAAAAAAATCCAAGAAAAGAAAGTTGATAGCTCATAGAGGATGACATGCGGGTCCCATTTAGCTGCAGCGGTCTCAACGTTTCCAAGGAGGCACGGGATCAAAAGAAAAAGGAAGTACCCAGAAATTAGGGTGTCAAAAAAATCCAAGAAAAGAAAGAATTTTGGTTCATAGAGGATGACATGCGTGACCCATGATCCTGCATCGTAAACGGCTCGATCGGAGAGCGTTGAACGAGATGGCGCGATCGAGAAAAAAACAATGCTAGAGAGGCTGCCATCTGGGCCCTACATCCCTGGGCGGTGCGGATTTGCGTTGACTCGGCCGGCGAACCCGAGAATTCGCGATGCACTGATGTCTACGGGTGCTTCTATTCTTGTAGACAGTGTTGGGCCTCCAAGAGCAGAGGTTTGTAGAACAGCAGCAAGTTTCCCTCAAGTGGATCACCCAAGGTTTATCGAACTCAGGGAGGAAGAGGTCAAAGATATCCCTCTCAAGCAACCCCGCAATCACAAAGCAAGAAGTCTCTTGTGTCCCCAACACACCAAATACACTTGTCGGATGTATAGGTGCACTAGTTCGGCGAAGAGATAGTGAAATACAAGTAGTATGGATGTATATGAGTGGTAATAGCAATCTGAATAAAATATGGCAGCGAGTAAACATGCAACAAAACAGTAAACAAACGGAGATTCGATGCTTGGAAGCAAGGCCCCGGGATCCTGCTTTCACTAGTGGACACTCTCAACAATGATCACATAATAGAACCACTCTACACTCTTTTGTTGGATGATGAACACCACTAACTGTGTAGGATTACACGAACCCTCAATGCCGGAGTTAACAAGCTCCACAATATTCGATATTCATATTTAAATAACCTTAGAGTGCAAGATAGATCAACACAATTACACCGAGAACTAACATAGCATGCACACTGGTCACCATCACACTATGAAGGAGGCATAGATCACATCAATACTATCATAGCAATAGTTAACTTCATAATCTACAAGAGATTACAATCATAGCCTACGCCAAGTACTACACGATGCACACACTCGTCACCATTACACCGTGCGGGAGGAATAGAGTACTTTAATAACATCACTAGAGTAGCACATAGATGATATTCAACTAGATCACATAAAGAGAGAGATGAACCACATAGCTACAGCGGAGCCCTCAGCCCCGGGGGTGAATTACTTCCTCCTCATCATGGAGACAGCGATGGCGGTGAAGATGGCGGTGGAGACGGCGGTGGAGATGACTCCGGGGGCAATTCCCGTCCCGGTAGGGTGCCGGAACAGAGACTTCTGTCCCCCGAATTGAAGTTTCGCGATGTGGCGGCGCCCCTGGAGTCTTTCTGGAGTTTCGTCAATCGGGGTCGAAGTTTTAGGTCACGACGGCTTAAATAGGCGAAGAGTCGGAGTCGGAAGAGTCCCGAGGGGCCCACCCCATAGGGTGGGGTGACCACCCTCCGAGCCGCGCCGGCCTATTGGGAGGAGGCCCCGGGCCTCCCCCGGCTTGCCCTTCTCGGCTCCGTGAGTCTTCCGATGAAATAGAATTTCGTAATTTTTCTGGATTTTTCCGAGCACTTTGGTTTTTGGGCCTTTTCTGCAATAAACAGACATAATAAACAGAAACTGGCACTGTGGCATCTTGTTAATAGGTTAGTCCAATAAATGCCATAATATGATATAAAGTGCAAGCAAACCATGTAGGTATTGTCATAAAACAAGCATGGAACATCAGAAATTATAGATACGTTGGAGACGTATCAGCATCCCCAAGCTTAGTTCCTACTCGTCCTCGAGTAGGTAAACGATAAAAAGATAATTTCTGAAGTGACATGCTACCTACATAATCTTAATCATACTATTGTAAAGCATATGAGATGAATGCAGCTATTCGAAGCAATGTTAATGCAATGAGTAAACAATTGAATCATATAGCAAAGACTTTTCATGAATAGTACTTTCAAGACAAGCATCAATAAATCTTGCATAAGAGTTAACTCATAAAGCAATAAATTCAAAGTAAAGGCATTGAAGCAACACAATGGAAGATTAAGTTTCAGCAGTTGCTTTCAACTTGTAACATGTATATCTCATGGACAGTTGTCAATGCAAAGCAATATAACCAGTGCAATATGCGAGTATGTAAGAATCAATGCACAGTTAACACAAGTGTTTGCTTCTTGAGATGGGAGGAAATAGGTAGACCGACTCAACATAAAAGTAGAAGAATGGCCCTTCGACGAGGGAAGCATCGATTGCTATATTTGTGCTAGAGCTTTTATTTTGAAAACATAAAGAGAGCATAAAAATAAAGTTTTGAGAGGTGTTTGTTGTTGTCAACGAATGGTAGCGGGTACTCTAACCCCCTTGCTAGACAAACCTTCAAAGAGCGGCTCCCATTTTATTTTATTTTTGGGTGGCACTCCTTCCAACCTTTCTTTCACAAACCCTGGCTAACCGAATCCTCGGGTGCCTGCCAACAATCTCATACCATGAAGGAGTGCCTTTTTATTTTAGTTTTATTATGATGACACTCCTCCCCACCTTTGCTTTCTCAAGCCATGGCTAACCGAATCCTTCGGGTGCCGTCCAACAATCACATACCATGGAGGAGTGTCTATTTTTGTTAATTAATTTGGGATTGGGAATCCCATTGCCAGCTCTTTTTGCAAAATTATTGGATAAGCGGATGAAGCCACTAGTCCATTGGTGAAAGTTGCCCAACAAGATTGAAAGATAAACACCACATACTTCCTCATGAGCTATAAAACATTGACACAAATCAGAGGTGATAAATTTTGAATGGTTTAAAGGTAGCACTCAAGCAATTTACTTTGGAATGGCGGAGAAATACCATGTAGTAGGTAGGTATGGTGGACACAAATGTCATGAATATTGGCTCAAGTATTTGGATGCATGAGAAGTATTCCCTCTCGATACAAGGTTTAGGCTAGCAAGGTTATTTGAAGCAAACTCAAGTATGAAATGGTGCAGCAAGACTCACATATAAACATATTGTAAGCATTATAAGACTTTACATCGTCTCCTTGTTGTTCAAACACCTCAACCAGAAAATATCTAGACTTAGAGAGACCAATCATGCAAACCAAATTTTAACAAGCTCTATGTAATTATTCATTAATGGGTACAAGGTACATGATGCAAGAGCTTAAACAAGATCTATATGAGCACAACAATTGCCAAGTATCACATTATTCAAGACATTATACCAATTACTACATGTAGCATTTCCCGTTTCCAACCATATAACAATTAACGAAGCAGTTTCAACCTTCGCCATGAAAATTAAAAGCTAAGAACACATGTGTTCATACGAACCAGCGGAGCGTGTCTCTCTCCCAAACAATCATTTATTCAAACAAAAACAAAAACAAAAACATACGGACGCTCCAAGTAAAGTACATAAGATGTGATGGGATAAAAATATAGTTTCAAGAGAAGGAACTCGATAATTTGTCGATGAAGAAGGGGATGCCTTGGGCATCCCCAAGCTTAGATGCTTGAGTCTTCTTGAAATATGCAGGGATGAACCACCGGGGCATCCCCAAGCTTAGACTTTTCACTCTTATTGATCGTAGTATATCATCCTCCTCTCTTGACCCTTGAAAACTTCCTCCACACCAAACTCAAAACAACTCATTAGAGGGTTAGTGCATAATCAAAAACTCACATGTTCAGAGGTGACACAATCATTCTTAACACTTCTGGACATTGCACAAAGCTTCTGAAAGTTAATGGAACAAAGAAATCCATCCAACACAAAAAAAGAGGCAATGCGAAATAAAAGGCAGAATCTGTCAAAACAGAACAGTCCGTAAAGACGAATTTTAAAATGGCACCAGACTTGCTCAGATGAAAATGCTCAAATTGAATGAAAGTTGCGTACATATCTGAGGATCACTCACGTAAATTGGCATAATTTTCTGAGTTACCTACAGAGAATTAGGCCCAGATTCGTGACAGCAAGAAATCTGTTTCTGCGCAGTAATCCAAATCTAGTATCAACCTTTCTATCAAAGACTTTACTTGGCACAACAATGCAATAAAAATAAGATAAGGAGAGGTTGCTACAGTAGTAACAACTTCCAAGACACAAATATAAAACAAAGGTACTGTAGCAAAATAAACACATGGGTTATCTCCCAAGAAGTTCTTTCTTTATAGCCATTAAGATGGGCTTAGCAATTTCAATGATGATGCTTTCATAAGGATGAGAGTCGCAGCAAAGAGAGTATCAAAAAGCAAGTATGAAGCAAATTTAAGCCTAACCCTCTTCCTATGAAAAGGAATCTTGCACACAAATAGATTCATGAAGAACAAAGTGGCAAGCATAGAAAAACAACACAAGCACAATTTCAAGATTCTCAACATAAAGAGGGGAAACTTAATATTATTAAGATGAATATAACCATGTTTCCCTCTCTCATAATAACCTTCAGTAGCATCATTGATGAAATCCACAATATAACCATCACTTAAAACATTCTTATCATGGTTCATATGCATAAAGGTATCATTATTTTTGACATAAGAAAAACTCTTCTCATTAATAGTAATTGGAGCAGGATCATTATCAAGAATTTGAACATGGTAAACAAGTTGCATACTAAGGGAATGGTTTTTGGCAAGCCCATCATAACTATGACAAGTTTCATAAGGATAATTGTAATATGTGTCATATCCATCTCTATAGCGATTATCTAAACCAGAATATGTAATATCATCATTTTCACTAAAAGTAGAGGTCTCAAATATAGGATCTTCAAGCACAACATCCCCAAGCTTAGAGCTTTCAATATCATTGTTTAAGGGGACATGAATAATGCTATCATCATTACTTTCATAATCAGTACCAAAGAGATTTCCAATATCAAAGGTAGTGTGCTCATCCAAATCATGATCACTAACATGGGTACAGGGCATAGGAAGATCATCGTACTCAGATTTATTATCATAATAATCATTAGGTGCAACATACTTACGGTTACCTATTGTTACCTCATACACGCGGGGATATGCCATTGCCTCTTTCTCTTTATTCTCCTTCTTCTTCTTCTTCTTCTTCTTCTTCTTCTTCTTCGCTCCCTTCTTCTTCTTCTTTTCCTTCTCCTCGTTCCCTTCTTTAGGAGGAAGAGGCTTGAAGGGTGGCTTGTCCGCATAACCTGATTTACTTTCAGAAACAATAGAAGAAACTTGGGAGGATCCCTCCTTTTCATTAATTAATTAAAAACACACAGCGGTCCTATCATATTTTGGCAAGGTGTCATCTTCTAAAATATTTTGTATGTAAGTGTTTGTATGGCTATTATCAATGCAATAAGAAAAACACCCATGCAGGACATCATCAATATCAAGATCACTGATATGTAACAAAGAGATTTTTCTTGAGAGCTCTTCACACCACAAAAATAAAGTAAGTTCGTCATGCTGATTAGGAGAAATTTCATCATCACAATACAAATTTGCAGCACTCATTGGGTTCAAATTATCATTGGAGGAGCATTGAAAATTAAAATGACCCACTTCATGGCAAACTTCACAAATAAAAGGATAGAGGGCACACACTTTTTTACCTAGATCATCTAGAGCCCTAGCCCACTTTCTAGTTTTTTCATTAATATGGTGGATACAATATTCATCTTCGATTTGATTAATTCCACAAGGTCTATGCATTCCACAAAAATTAACATGCTTATAGGAAATAGCATTCTTAGGAGTTTGAGCATGCTTATTGCAATCATTAACAACAATTTCATTCTTCATGCAAGCCTCTTTAAAAGGTTCATGATACTTATCAAAATTCTTTTTAGGCAATTCAAAATGAGAAGCAAAGGCTTTATAAAGATTTGCAGCAACTTGAGAGTCAAGACCATAAGTAGCACTCATATCTCGAAATTTATCAGTATCCATAAAAGTTTCAATGCATTCATAATCATAATTTATACCTGACTCTTCACCTTTGTTGTTCTCCCATATTTCAGCGTTCTCCTCAATCCGATCAAGAAGATCCCACCTAGCTTCAACCTCCTTGCTTGTGAAAGATCCCTCCGAACAGGCATCCAGATAGTCCTTGTGTTGTCCTGAAATCCTCGCATAAAAATTGTTAACAATAACATTACGGGGAGCTCATGGATGGGACATTTGAGCATTAGTGACTTCAATCTCCCCCACGCTTGAGAGATACTCTCTCCATTACGACGATAAAAGTTATAAATGTAATTCCTATCAATATGCACTTCGTGAGGAGGATAAAATTTAGAGTAAAAGAGAGATACGATTTCCTCCCAACCAAGAGAATGACTATTCTTCAACAATTTATACCAATGCGCCGCTTTACCAGACAGCGAAACAGAGAATAGCTTCTTCCTCACTTCATCCATAGAGATACCCGCACACTTGAATAACCCGCATAATTCATGCAAAAACAATAAATGATCTCCGGGATGGACAGTTCCATCCCCTTCATAGAGGTTATCCATAACACGTTCAATAATTTTCATAGGTATTTTATACGGAATACTTTCAGCAGGTGGATTTAAAATATCGAAGCATCATTAGAGTTATCGCATATGGGAGATAAAGCATTATCGAGCAAAATATTTCTTCCAAAGCGGAGGAGCAAAAAAGATTATTTTTATGTAAACTAGCTTCCCCAAGCTTAGACTTATCCATAGCATTAGCAGTGATTGCGTTCATACTAATAATATTGCTACTAGCATGCAATTGAGGCTCCATAGGTTCTTTAATTTTTGCATCACACAATTCATGTCTTAACTCAGGAAATAAAATAAGAAGCTCATTGTTGTCCATTATGCCTAACTAGTGTAAAACAAGAAACAAAAAGATGCAATTGCAGGATCTAAAGGAAATAGCTTCGAGCACACACACAATGGCGCCAGAAAAGTACTGTTACCTGGAACCGGAGTATGAGTGCCTTTTACCTTTCCTCCCCGGCAACGGCGCCAGAAAATAGCTTGATGTCTACGGGTGCTTCTATTCTTGTAGACAGTGTTGGGCCTCCAAGAGCAGAGGTTTGTAGAACAGCAGCAAGTTTCCCTCAAGTGGATCACCCAAGGTTTATCGAACTCAGGGAGGAAGAGGTCAAAGATATCCCTCTCAAGCAACCCCGCAATCACAAAGCAAGAAGTCTCTTGTGTCCCCAACACACCAAATACACTTGTCGGATGTATAGGTGCACTAGTTCGGCGAAGAGATAGTGAAATACAAGTAGTATGGATGTATATGAGTGGTAATAGCAATCTGAATAAAATATGGCAGCGAGTAAACATGCAACAAAACAGTAAACAAACGGCGATTCGATGCTTGGAAGCAAGGCCCCGGGATCCTGCTTTCACTAGTGGACACTCTCAACAATGATCACATAATAGAACCACTCTACACTCTTTTGTTGGATGATGAACACCACTAACCGTGTAGGATTACACGAACCCTCAATGCCGGAGTTAACAAGCTCCACAATATTCGATATTCATATTTAAATAACCTTAGAGTGCAAGATAGATCAACACAATTACACCGAGAACTAACATAGCATGCACACTGTCACCATCACACTATGAAGGAGGCATAGATCACATCAATACTATCATAGCAATAGTTAACTTCATAATCTACAAGAGATTACAATCATAGCCTACGCCAAGTACTACACGATGCACACACCGTCACCATTACACCGTGCGGGAGGAATAGAGTACTTTAATAACATCACTAGAGTAGCACATAGATGATATTCAACTAGATCACATAAAGAGAGAGATGAACCACATAGCTACGGCGGAGCCCTCAGCCCCGGGGGTGAATTACTCCCTCCTCATCATGGAGACAGCGATGGCGGTGAAGATGGCGGTGGAGATGACTCCGGGGGCAATTCCCCGTCCCGGCAGGGTGCCGAAACAGAGACTTCTGTCCCCCGAATTGAAGTTTCGCGATGTGGCGGCGCCCCTGGAGTCTTTCTGGAGTTTCGTCAATCGGGGTCGAAGTTTTAGGTCACGACGGCTTAAATAGGCGAAGAGTCGGAGTCGGAAGAGTCCCGAGGGGCCCACCCCATAGGGTGGGGTGACCACCCTCCAGGCCGCGCCGGCCTATTGGGAGGAGGCCCTGGGCCTCCCCCTGGCTTGCCCTTCTGGCTCCGTGAGTCTTCCGATGAAATAGAATTT
>NC_061514.1:63101352-63338256 GCF_022539505.1 Lolium rigidum | reverse complement strand
CTCCCGTGGCAAACAGCTCGAGTCCCTGATCGGGCGCAAACGAGCTCACGCCGTCACCTCTCGATGCGTCGTTGACTCGTCGGGCGACCGCGACCTACGCGGGGGCTGCGACTTGCTGCTCGCGCCGCCGTCGCTTAGTCGTCAACCAGCGCCAGCGCCTCACCAGTTGCCTCCTCCCCACTCCAAAGAAAACCACCCCGCACCAAAATGCCTCCACAGCGAGCTCCCCCAGAGTGCCTTCGGTGGCGAGGGTGCCCGCCGCCACCACGGCAATGGCCCGCGGCAGCGGCGGAGAAAGAAGGCGGAGGTGGAGGGCCATGGCGGCGGCGAAATTAGGGTTCCCCAGAGTCGCCCTTGGAGGAGCAACGCGAGGGTCGGTTCACCTCGTGTAGATGTAGCCGAGCGGCCTCGGATAGAGACACGATTCTATGACTTCACGATCAAAATTGATTAGATGTATTTTACGATTCTAGTTGGTAGGATTGATGGTGTTTTACATTACAACTAGTTATGACACTATATGATTTGGGATCTTGTGTACTTTTTAAGGGATTCTAAACAACTTTGTGTCAATTGATATCAATGTACAAAGCAAAATCGTTCATTGTGGCCAGAAAGATATTCCCCTCCCGTCAAGGCAGTCTTAAACCCACATCGAGGAGCAAAAATTCTAGCAAGAGTAGATCGTCATTCAACAGGGGCACAGAAAACCCTAGTAGGCTCTAGGGACCATAGAAGATATCCAGTCAACGTACAAGACAAACATGGTTTCCCAAATAAATCTTTGACAACTTGTAGGGTGCTGTTAATAGAGAAAATCAAATTGGTGTCATCTTTTTCATGAGTAGTATTATTCCATGTTGCTTTGGTAATTTTTTTCTCGAATAGGTCGACCGGTCTATTAATAATCATCAATAAAAATAGAAATAACCTCAAAATAATAAAAATTATAAAGACCATCTAGCAATGACTACAAGAACTAGACCGAACTGAAGGTCCGCCGCCGTCCTAGCCCTCCCTTTATCTTGATGTGTCTTAAATTCTAATTCAAAAATTATGGCATGTCAGATACAGATGTCTATTTTTTCAAGAATGCGCGTGTCCATATTATAACCTTTAGTTTGAAAATATATATATATATTGCATGTTAGATAGAAATATCGTTTGTACTTACACATATGAGTGTTGGTGTTTCCGTCACCGTCCGTTTTGCTTTGAGATTAGGTTAAAAGAAGGAGAAAGACCTAAATTTTCATCTACCACGGCAAGTGTGAATCCTGAGAAATAAATCAACGGTGATGGAAACACCTACAACCATGCGCGCATGCACAAAATACATTCTCATGTTAGGTACAACATGTGCCTATTTTCATATATTTTTCTGTGATTATTTAGGGGTGTCAACCGGGAGTCGATGCACCGGCGGATATTCAACACGGTCACACTAATCTGTTGTACTATGTGTCCATCACATGGCCAACGACTCAGGAATGTGTGGCGACACTGACATACCACAAAGAAATGATAACCGAGTACTTGTCATACTAGAGTTAATTATAGAAACTTTTTTATCTTATTGTTGTGCATTTGTGACGCATATTATTTTATTTAGTAAAATATCTACTAAAATATTGTATCGAGGAGACTCTTAACATAGATTTTCCCTAGTTTAGCGCTGGTTATAACTTATAAGTTGAACATTGGTTATAAATGAGATTTTTTCAGTTAAACACGTGAAGTTGCAACTAAAATTTAACTAATTACACATAATTCTCACTGCAACGTGTAGATGGAAAACCGGCGGCCCGTCCGTTCCACCAGTTTGTTTGACCAGTTGAAGCAATAGACTCGGACTCAACTGGCAAGTGGATTGATTTCGACAAATTTGACCATTTTTGAAAGTTCAGCATGATTTAACCTCTTTTAAAAAATATTTAAAATTTGACCCTTTTTAGTAGCGCATTTTCTCGGGGCGCTGCCCTCTTCACGGTAGCGCCGCGATCAATGGCGTTGAACATGTGCCAGCGTGGCGAGGCTGGGTCCACAATTCGCGAGATCAACTTCCTTCACAAGGGCGCTACCATTTTAAAGTTCAACTCCACTCCCAAGGATGCTACCCTTTAAAATATGTTAAGTTGCGACAATCATCGTCCAACTGCATACATAGGCCCACAAGGTTAATTTTGTGGTACATGTACATGGAAACGTGGTTTCGACAAGTTTGTTTGGAGAATGCAAATGATTACCTGACGGTAAAGGTATGCCAGTGCCGCGAAACCCAAACTTTTAAGCCCCGAGTTGTTAATGTTAGATGTATATATCTATATATTGTAGTTTCCCCATATGTTAGGGGGCTTTCTGCATATGTGCACCTGTACATGTACTATATATTGTGGCCTTTGGCCCCCTGGTAATACAACAAGCATATTTCTCTAACATGGTATCAGAGCAGAAAAAATCGATCCTCTAGTCCCGGCCGACGTTGCTTGTTCCCGTCGTCCGTCTCGATCTCTGTCTTCCCCGTCCCGGCCGATTCTTCTCCAACAGCAATATTCACCCGCATCGCCCGCATCGGCCGATCTCCACTATTCGCCCGCATCGCCTCCGTGCTGGCCCCGCTCTTGGCTGCTCCCTGCCGCCCGTCCCTGCCGATCTCCCTGGCCGATTCCGCTCGGGAGGCCGGCCGTATCCTGCTCCAGGCTCGCACGTTGATACCACTCCCGCGTGCGGCCCTGCTCCCGATCCGCTCCAGGCCCGCCGGACTCCGCCCCGGCCGCCGCCCCCGGCCGCCGCCCGCCGGACTCCGCCCCGGCCGCCGCCCGCCGGCCTCCGCCCCGGCCGCCGCGCCCCGATTCGCCCGCGCCAGGCTTCGCCCCGATTCGTCTGTCGCCAGGCTCGCGTGAGTCTGGCCGTTCCCGTCGGTTTCCAGCTCGTGGCTGTTGGCTCGCGTGAGTTGACTTCCAGCAAAAAAAAAAAAGCAAAAAAAAAAAAATTTACTCGTCGGCTGTTGTTACCCGATGTCTTCTTCCGCTAATCCCGCCTTATCTTTGGGCCTCCCTTCGATACTTGGTATTTGTCCGCTGCCTCCGTGTATGACAGCTAGCCATTCTTCGTCGCCGTTTGCGGCCTCTTCACGCGACTCTGCCCGCGCTTCACCGGCTTTTGTGGCCTCTTCATGCGGCTCTGTCCGCGCTTCGCCGACTCCGTCTACGTCGGCCCGCCGCTCTACATCGACTTTTGCGGCCTCTTCCCGCGGTTATGGCCGCGCTTCGTCGACTCCGTCTACGTCGGCCTGCCGCTCTACATCGACTTTCGCGGCCTCTTCACGTGGTTATGACTGCGCTTTGCCGACTCTGTCTTCATCGGCGTGTTGCTCTTCGTCACCCCTTTGGTGGCCTCTGTGCGTGTGGGTGATAGCTCCTCGTCGGCACCTGATTGTACATCGACCTCTCCAGTCGCGCCCCTCTCTGCGCATGAGATAGCACAGCTTCACCGCCTGCTTGATGTTTGGGATTCCAGTTTACGTCAGCAGCCTCGCGGTCCGAGTCTCCGCCCTCGTCCTCATTGCACCTACTGTGGCAAGGTTGGCCACACTTCCTCCACTCGTTGGACGCGGGATCCCAGTTTACGTCGGCCGGTTCCGGGATCGTCGGCAGGCGGCTCTTCGGGATCTTCTCGCGGTTGCTCTCTCGATCGGGACATTCTCAAGGGTCTTCGTGGTCCGCTCGCTACTACGGACTCTTCCTCGCCGGGCGCTCGCCGGTTCCGTGAGCGGCTCTTCCGGCACTCGCGCGACCACCAGTTTCTACACGGTCGGGTATGTCCCCGTGGTATCCGGATTCCGGAGCTTCCTTTCATATGACCTGCGAGTCTTCTATTACTGTACTGCTCTTCGGTCTCTTATTTCTCCTGTCCATGTTGTCACGGCCGATGGTACCTCTATTCCTGTTTCTAGTAGAGGCACCCTTTCTACTCCCTCTTTCTCCGTCCCTGATGTTTCTCATGTTCCTCGCCTTCGGATGAACCTTTTCTCTCGCTAGCCAGCTCACCGATTCTGGTTGTCGCGTCATTCTTGACGCTGAGTCTTGTGCGGTTCAGGATCGTCGCACATAGGCCCTGGTTGGAGCTGGCCCTCGTAGCCGTAAGTCTCCGGGGCTTTGGGAGTTAGATTGGCTTCGTGTTCCTTCCGCTGCCACTCCATCTGTCAGTTCTCCTCCGGTTGTTGCCTCTGTCACCGGCTCTTTTCAGCAGTGGCATCATCGTCTTGGTCACCTTTGTGACTCTCGCTTGTCGTCTTTGGTTCATCGTGGCCTTCTAGGGTCTGTCTCTGGAGATGGGTCGTTACACTGTCAGGGCTGTAGGTTAGGCAAACAGATTCAGCTTCCTTATCCTACTAGTGTGTCTGTCTCTCAGCGACCATTCGATTTAGTCCATTCAGATGTTTGGGGTCCGGCTCCCTTCGCTTCGAAAGGGGGCCATCGATACTATATCTTATTCATTGATGATTTTTCACGGTACACCTGGGTGTTTTTCATGCACTCTCGCAGTGAGGTGCTCTCTATTTATCAGCGTTTTGCGGCCATGGTCCGCACTCGCGTATTCCTCACCCATTCGCGTGTTTCGTGCTAATTCTGCTGGTGAGTATATCTCCCGAGCACCTTCGTGAGTGTCCTTGTCGAGGAGGGCACCCTCGCTCGGTTTTCTTGTCCGGCGCGCATGCTCAAAATGGCGTCGCCGAGCGTAAGCATCGTCATCTTCTTGAGACCACCCGTGCTATGATGATTGCTTCTTCTCTTCCGCCACATTTACGGGCTGAGGCTGTTGCTACGTCGGCCCACCTCATTAACATTCAGCCTTCCGCTGCTCTACAGGGTGGCATTCCTCTCGAGCGTCTCTCTGGTGTTTCTCCAGACTACTCGACTCTTCGTTCATTTGGTTGCGTCTGCTATGTCCTTCTGCCTCCTCGCGAACGCACCAAACTGACCGCTCAGTCTGTTGAGTGTGTTTTTCTCGGATACAGTGATGAGCATAAGGGCTATCGCTGTTGGGACCCCGTTGGTCGTCGGATGCGCATCTCTCGTGACGTCACGTTTGATGAGGCGCGTCCCTTCTATCCTCGCCCCACCTCGGGTACTTACCCGGTGGATGATATCTCTTTTCTTCTTTTTCCGGATGCACCCCCTGTTGTCCCTCCTCCCCTCCCTCCTACTTCCGATGCGCCCCCTTCGGCGCCATCTTCTCGTTCGTCTAGTCCACCTAGTACTCCTCGTTCTCCGGCTTCGGCTCCTTCCGATGTTGTCCCCTCTTCCTCTTCTTCTGATGACTTGTCTTCTGCAGATGAGCTTCCCCCTTCACGGCCTGTTCGTCAGCGTCGTGCTCCAGCTCGTTACTCTCCTAGTCAGTATGGTCTCTCTGTCGTTTCAGAGCCGACTTATTATCGGGATGCCGAGCGTCATCCCGAATGGCAGCTTGCCATGGCTGAGGAGATCGCTGCGCTTGAGCGCAACGGCACTTGGGATCTTGTTTCTCCCCCTCTCGGTGTTCGTCCCATCACGTGTAAGAGGGTCTATAAAATTAAGACTCGCTACGATGGATCTCTTGAGCGCTATAAAGCGCGTCTTGTGGCTCGTGGTTTTCAGCGAGGAGCACGGCCGTGACTATGATGAGACTTTTGCCCTGTGGCTCATATGACTACTGTGCGTACCCTTCTTGCTGTTGCTTACGTTGCGCCGCTGGTCCGTCTCCCGGCTTGATGTTCAGAATGCTTTTCTTAATGGCGAGTTGAATGAGGAGGTTTACATGCGGCCTCCTCCTGGGTATTCCGTTCCCGATGGGATGGTTTGTCGTCTTCGACGTTCTCTCTATGGTCTCAAACAGGCCCCTCGTGCCTGGTTTGAGCGCTTCGCCTCTCGTGGTGACTGCTGCTGGTTTCTCTCCTAGTCTTCATGATCCAGCACTTTTCGTTCACACTTCTCCTCGTGGACGTACTCTTCTTCTTCTCTATGTTGATGATATGATCATTACTGGTGATGATCCTGAGTACATTGCCTTCGTCAAGGCTCGTCTTCGGGATCAGTTTCTTATGACTGATCTTGGTCCTCTTCGCTATTTTCTTGGCATTGAGGTTTCATCCACTTCTGATGGCTTTTCTATCTCTCAGGAAAAGTACATTCACGATCTTCTTGCTCGTGCTGCTCTTGGGGATGAGCGCACGGTTGATACTCCTATGGAGCTTAATGTTAAGCTTCGTCCTACTGATGGTGATCCTCTTCCTGATCCCACCCGTTACCGCCATCTTGTTGGGAGTCTTGTTTATCTTGCTTTGTCACTCGTCCCGATATTTCTTATCCTGTTCATATTCTGAGTCAGTTTGTCTCAGCTCCTACCACTGTTCACTATAGTCATCTCCTCTGTGTTCTTCGTTACCTTCGTGGCACGATCACTCGTCGCCTTTTCTTTCCCGTTCCAGCTCTCTCCAGCTCCAGTGCTATTCGGATGCTACGTGGGCGAGTGATCCTACGGATCGTCGTTCACTTTCTCGCTTACCTTGTGTGTTTCTTGGTGGTTCGCTTGTTGCTTGGAAGACGAAGAAACAGTCGCGGTTTCCCGTTCGAGTGTTGAGGCTAAGTTGCGGGCTATGGCTTTGTTGATTGCTGAGGTGACTTGGTTACGGTGGTTGCTTGCAGATTTTGGGGTCTCGTTACGACACCCACTCCACTTTTGTCCGACGATGACAGTGCTATCAGTATTGCACGTGATCTGGTCAAGCATGAGCTGACCAAGCATATTGGTGTTGATGCTTTTTACACACGTGCTCGTGTACAGGATGATGTTGTTGCGGTTTATTATGTGCCTTCGGATTTGCAGTTGGCGGATTTCTTTACGAAGGCACAGACTCGAGCGCAGCATGATTTCTTACTCTCCAAACTCAGTGTTGTGGATCCACCGTGAGTTTGAGGGGGGGTGTTAGATGTATATATCTATATATTGTAGTTTCCCTATATGTTAGGGGGCTTTCTGCATATGTGCACCTGTACATGTACTATATATTGTGGCCTTTGGCCCCCTGGTAATACAACAAGCATATTTCTCTAACAGTTAACACCTTCAGCCACATCCAAGGAGCGGTCCTACCACCGCCTTCGGCAAAACAAGATCCTCGAGATAACGTACCCGACGTATGCGCGTGCATGCTGCTCTACCACCTCTATGTCAGCCAAAGGAGGGCACACACTGAACCGCTGACAGATCCATGTATATTTGGCGCTGGCAGGGACTCTTTCTTTTTTGTGGTCCGTCTTGGGTGGAGGAACCGCACCGATAAGATCTTCCATCTGCCCGTGCCATCCTAAAGAATATGTGCTCATACACACCGGAGGTCCATCAATGGGAAGCGCCAGAATCATCGAGACATCCTGAAGAGTCACGGTCATCTCCCCCGTCCGGAGATGAAACGTATGTGTCTCCGGCCTCCATCGATCCACGAGAGCGGTTATAGCAGCAGCGTACATGTTTGGCGTCGATCGGCTCACAAGCTGGATGAATGGGAGGAGTCCTTGTGCCTCAATGAACGGGGTATATCGCTTGTCGTATGGAAACTGTGTGCCAGACACCCCGTGGTACCTTAGGCGAAGGGGTGACAATTCCGGAAAAAAATTGAGTAAGAAACTTGCATCTCCATGCCAACTAAACAAATAGACAAGTGTGGCGAAATTGTATATACCGCCCACGGTGTTCTTGATCATAATGTTGGTGGAGAAGTTCCATCTACACATTTTAACACAAGCAACAAAGAATAAATAAAGATTAACATGAAGACTTTTTGTACTATATAACTCTTGCATGAAAAACATTTAGGAATGACAAATTATTTCAGATTTAGCAATAAAGAAGTGCAAATAATATATAAATACCAACGAATTTATATGACAGCATCATCCTCACACTAAAATTTTGTTGAACAATTTAACAGGAAGACTTTAACATCTTCACACAGCGCGGCGCTACAGTTCCTAGGGTAGCTCCAACACGGCGCTACCCTAATGTCTGTTTCTAACAAAACGAAACACTACTAACCCTCTTTAGATAATAATTCATAGATACATATGTAACATATACAAATTAATAAGGTCTACAATAACAAATTCTCTGATTTTAAAATTCATAACAACAAAATCCTAACTTCAAGATTTACAAGATTAAAGTGCACGATACAAAGATAAGTTCATCAAATGGGTTGCATCAACTCTGAAGTTTACACCCGCAAATTCTAAAGATTTAACATAGAAGACATGTCTCTATTGAGTCCAACGGGGGGTACTTCCCCTTCCGCTTGGTTGCATCTTCTTCCGCTTCCGCCTCTTCCCTTGCACGACGAACACTCTCCCTCTCTTGTTCTCCCGTTCCGCCTCACGAAGATCCTTATATTCTTGCTCCTTCTTCTCTTTCTCCAAACGTTGTTTCTCAAGTTTAATCTTCATCTTTTTCTCCCGCTTATCCTCACGAATCAACTGGAACATGTAGTTCCACTTCCTTTGCTCCTCGTACCCAACCACTTCCTTGTGGCGGGGTTCTTGCTCCAAATCTATCCACTTCGCAAATTGACAAAGAGGTGGAGGATACTGCAAATACACACCTAATATTATTAACAATAAGCACTCAAGAAAAAAATCATTACAAGTGGAGACCCATACCGGTGGGTAGTCGTATCAGTTTCTTGGCTTGGCCTTGTCATGTGCATAGTTAGGACACATCCAAAACCTCCTTCCATGTTTGGCATCCCAATCATCACATTGTTTGGAGACACAATGGTCACCGCACCAACAACGATCCCGTTTCGTCCCTTCGGAAAAATTGGATGGCCAATGGTCAGCGATGTGCTTCCACTTCCTCGGGTTCTCCTTCGGATCGGACGACGCCATACCTACAACAATTTTATATTAAAGTTACTATGAACGATTATTTCCAAACAAAGATAAGCAAACAATTCTAAGACAAAAAAGCAAACACAAAATGCCTACAACAATGTTTGAAAACTAAGATAGGTGAACAATAATGCCTACAACAAGTTTTGCCATCTACAAAATAGTTATAAAAACCAAATGCATAAACAATATCTGATAAGTATATCAATTATAATCTTCACATTCCAATTTTATCTAGATCTACAATACCAAGCTCAAACCATACATGGCAATATTGACAACAAATCATAGTCACATACCATAACTCTAACTAGCAAAATAGGCCAATCTAGAGGATAATAAAAATATCAAACTAAAACAAAATCCACAAGACCACACAAATTTCGAAATTTGTGATGATCTAGGGTTTCACCAATACTACATAAAATTGGGTCTAATGGATTTGGGAGGGAAGAGAGAGGGGGACGCGCCCTGGTTCCTTCCTGATCGGGGTGTGAGGGGTAAGTGGTAGGTAAAGGGGATGTGGGTGGCCCATGCAACTTAACATATTTCAAAGGGTAGCGCCCTTGTGAAGGGAGTTGACCTTGCGAATTATGGGCATAGTCTCGCTATGCTGGCACATGTTCAGCGCCACTGTTAGCGGCGCTACTGTGAATAGGATAGCGTCCCGAGAAAAGACGCTACTAAAAATGATCAGATTTTAAATATTTTTTAAAAAGATGACAAATCATGCTGAATTTTCGAAAAAGGGTTAAATTTATCTAAATCGACGGCAAGTGGCAACAGGGTCTCCGGCCGTCACCCACGGGCGGTACCGGTTCGACGGTATCACAGCACAACCCGCTGCGCGAGACCGGCAGCCCAAACCTCCAAGACACCGCGGCTGCCGCAGGTGTGGGCCTTTTCTTCACCCCGCCCAACACTGTAACCGTTCTTATCTGGCTGCTTCTGGAACCTACGGGCAGCGCATCGCGGTCTCGCGCGGGCCGCCACCCCGTGAGCTCCAAAACCGGCGTCCACTGCCCACAGGACACGACACGCGCCGCCGCCGATCCCTTTTTAATGCCGCGGTCACCCGCTCCGGCACGACACAGCACAAGCTCACAAGCAAGTCCACATCCAACCTCGACCTCCTCCACCCAAAGCGACCAAAATTCGATCCTTCCCTTCCTCGCCTACCTAAACCTCAATCGCCGCGACGATGTTCCTGGTCGGGATAGTGGCGGAGCTGCTGGAGGACTACACGCTGCTGGTGGCGCAGGTGATGGAGCAGCTGCTCCACGACGCGCCCTTCCCCCGCCGGATGCGCACCCTCATGCTGCGGAGCATCCCCTTCGCAGGCCCGCCGCCGCCGCCGCCCCCGCCGCCGCACGCGCTCCGCGTCGCCACCCGAGCCTGACGGATCGAGCCCGCCCGCCCGCACGGCCGTCCCGCCACCGCCAGGCACGTGTTGCCCATGGGCGAGCTAGCTGATCCGACTGCCTAAATTCAGGCTCTGTTTTGATGCCTCTTAATTTCGGCTCGTTTTGTTCATTTCTTCGGTGCTGTGCGCACTGCGCCGTGTTCGTGGGTCTGTAAATATTTTTTGTGAGATGAAGGGAGCTCTGATTTCATTTTTGTTCCCTCTGGATAATGCGAAGTGCTCTAGTTCTTTTTTTTTTTTTGTTTCTCCGGCAAGGATCATAAGTTCGTGACTGATTGACTGGACCAATGAACTTTGTGGAACCTTGTTAACGCAAGTATTGGTACGCACTGACAGGAATTGCTGGATTGTGACATAGTATTGTGATGTAGACGGTGGCTCCTTTCAACCAGCCTCTTCTCTTTTCTATTCGAAATAATTATCGCTGATGGACTCTGGTACCTCTGAAGTCTTGCAGATTTTTGTTATATAAAGTAAAAAAAAATGCATTTCTCATCCAGATTAAGAATAGAAATTGGTTGCCCGTAAACTAAAGGGAACATGCGAGAAAATGGTACGCACGGTGGCAAGCTCGTCGACGGGAAACTGCTAAACAATTTAGCCTTCTTGCCTCGACACGATTGATTCCTCTACCATCACACGCTCTTGCACGTTCTCCTCCTACATTTCGTCCAGCTCATCTGCTCAGCTAGCTGATACGTTGCAAACTACGTTGCAAACGTATCTATAATTTTTCACGCTTCATGCTTATTTTACATTAATTTCGTGACACTTTTATGTATTTTCTGAAACTAACCTATTGATAAAATGCCACAGTGTTAGTTCCTGTTTTTTGCTGTTTTTGTATTTCAGAAAAATTATACAGAAAATATTCTCGAAATTAGACGAAGCAAAAAAGGCAAACTTTCTATTTTTCCCGACACGAAGACGAAGTCCAGAGCAGAGACGGAGGCGCGGCCCCCTGGCCGCGCCATGGGGTGGTGTGGGGCCTCCTGGCGCCCACCGACCTTACCCTTCCGCCTATATAATGACTTCGACGCAAAAACCAATCAACCAGCCTTCGTCCACGAAAAGTTCTTGTTCTGGCACCCTGCCGGGACGGGCATTGACCCCCGGAGCCATCTCAATCGACTGCACCGCCTCCATTTCGACTCCATGATGGTTCGTGAGTAGTTCTCCCTGGACTACGGGTTCTCGGTTGTACCTAGTTGGTACTCTCTCTCTCCCATGTACTTCAATACAATGATTTCATGAGCTGCCTTACATGATTGAGATCCATATGATGTAATCGGTGTTGTGTTTGTTGGGATCCGATAAATTGTGGAATTGTGATCAGATTGTTCATCATATTATCATACTACTGTTATTTAAGATCTTGCATGCTCTCCAGTACTTGTAGTTACCCTGATCAAGTAGTTGTATGTATCTCCAAGAGGGAGTACTTATGCTCGATAATGGGTTCATGCCTCTAGTTTTCTGGAAGAGTGACAATAACTTCTAAGATTGTAGATGTGTTGTTGCTACTAGGGAGAAAACAACAATGTTTTGTCTAAGGATAATTATATTGTTTACTTTACACACATTGTTTAATGCGATAATCTGTTGCTTGCAACTTAATATTGGAAGTGGTTCGGATGATAACCTGAAGGTGGATTATTAGTCATAGATGCAGTTCGATTACGGTCTATATATTATGTGGTAATGCCCAATTAAATACTACAGTAACCTTTATCTTATCATAGCATGCATTGTCATGCCCTCACAATTATCAATTGCCCAACTGTAATTTGTTCACCCAACACATGTTATTTGGAGAGTTACCACTAGTGTAGATAGCTGGGAACCCCGGTCCTTCTGTCATCATCATTGCTCTACAGTCAAATCCGCACTGGAATATTTTCCGGTGCCATCTCCTCTGTGTTACGGCTACTGCTGCTGTGTTACTATTGTCATTGCTCTCATATTACTGCTACTTTCACATCACCCCTGTTACTAGTGCTTTTTCAGGTGCAGCTGAATTGACAACTCCTCTGTTTCCAGGAGTAGATTGCATGGTTGTATTGCACTACGGCCTAACAATTTGTTCATGTTCATGTCAGGATTGTGTTGGGGCGCTTGATGGTACTCATGTCACTGCTACAGTGACAAGAAGCGAGTCTCATGCATAAAGGGGAGAAATCACTACACCAATCAAAATATGCTTGTTGTTGTTAATTTTGATATCAAGTTTGCTTATGTGTTAGTTGGATGGAAAGGATCAGTTCATGATGCAACGATTCTTGCTGACAGCTTGGACAAACCAGATGGCCTAAAAATCCTCGAGGATAAGTTTTGCCTAGCTGATGCTGGATATGCTTGCCGCACTGGAATTCTCCCACCTTTCAGGTCAACAAGGTACCATCTCAATGACTCAATGAGTCTTCTGCAAAGTTCTTCCAAAAAAAATGCTAAGAAACTTTTCAATCTTAGACACTCAAGCCGTCGAGTGGCGTCGAGAGGGTATTCACTGATCTGAAGAACATGCTTAAGATCTTTGTGGTGAACTCCTATTTGATATTATGTAGGTAACATCTCAACTAACTTCTATTTGCTAGTAATTAGGGCTAAACTACGTTTATTTAGTGTTATATGTTTGTTCGATATGCTTACTATTATTTCAATATGTCGTTTATTGGTCGACACTACCGTGTGGTAATTTCACACTTGCGAGAAGTGGTTACCACAATACCATAACGTATGCAACCAAACAACCCAAATTTGCATGCCTGCTAGAATCTAACTTTGTTGGTGATAAGGGGTTGCCCGATCTTCTCAGTAAGCACGGTGGTGATGATGATCACGGGATGAACACAGCGGAGATAACTTGATGATGAAGTGGATGATAACTTGTATGACGCGATCAAGTCTCTCGATTGGTCCCTGTCGCCAATGCAACAGCTCTCAACCCTGCAAGATATTCGCAACTCCACACTTGCGCACGTAGTCGCCGACCACGAAGCGGTAAGTTGCAACCGTCTAATTCCCAATGGAACAACAGATCACACAAGACTTTTCAGGGTATACATCAAATCAATGCAATATGGTGTAGAGATTCAATAGAGTTGCAAACCAATCAACTATGAACTAGGGTTTATCTTAAACGTAGTCTAAACCTAATTTGGGTGCGTCCTGGACACTTATATAGGGGTTCAGGACGACCAGGAGTAAAAAATACACATAGAAAACCGATCCAGATTGGATCTGGTCGAGACAGACTCGGAGTCGGCCGGTCATACGGCCGGTCGACCGGGCCTGGGACTGGGCACACGCCGGTTAAAACCGGACCTAGCACCGGATGGTGACCGGGCTAGGCATCCAGACATACTGGATAGTGCCCGGTTGGCACCATTTGGGGATCCGGTCGGCGCTGGCCTCGGCCGGTCTGGCGCCCGATTGGACCGGGCCTCCGATCGGCCGCGCCGATGTGGCGGCCGGTTAGACCGGGCCTGGCGCTGGCCTGGACTTCGTCTTCTTCCCTCGCGCATGCCTCCCTCTCCTCCCTCACGCTTCCATGGGATGTCTTCATGTCCAGCTTCATGGCCAGCTCCATGTCCAGCTGCTCCTCTCCTCCGCGTGCGATGCTTGCTCCCTCTTCATACCTGATCATACATAAGTAATAGGACTTAGGCAGTTTAAAGTTCTCATCGATCAAAGTATCACTTAGGAACAAGTTCACCTGTTGTTTGAGTAGCTTTGCACGAGCTCGTGTCATTGGTTCAATCCTGACTTCATTGGACTTGAGCTTCACAGCAGCATCGTCTTCATCTTGCAACGACGGAGGTAGTAGTGTAGTAGGGATGTCCTCATCAGCTCCCCCCCTCCTTCAAAAGGCGTCGACCTCGACGCTCCAAGGTCTTCTCCGTCATATGGTGTCAAATCAGCCACATTGAAAGAATTGCTGACACCAAACTCATCTATTGGAAGATTTATAGAGTATGCATTATCATTGATCTTGGCAAGCACTTTGTAAGGACCAGCACCACGAGGAAGCAACTTGGACTTCCGTAGCTTCGGGAATCTATCCTTGCGAAAATGTACCCAGACCATATCACCAGGCTTGAACAACATCTCCTTGCGCTTCTTGTTCACTCTTGCAGCATTGCTCTTGCCTTTGTTATCTATCAACTCTTTAGTCTTCACATGAATCTTTCGCACAAAATCTGCACTCTTTGATGCCTCCATATTGACTCTCTCATGTATGGGTAAAGGCAACAAGTCAAGTGGAGTAATTGTTAGAGATATGCCCAAGAGGCAATAATAAAGTGGTTATTATAATATCTTTGTGTTTATGATAAATATTTGCATACCATGCTATAATTGTATTAACCGAAACATTGATACATGTGTGTTATGTAAACAACAAGGAGTCCCTAGTAAGCCTCTTATATAACTAGCTTGTTGATTAATGGATGATCATGGTTTCGTGATCATGAACATTGGATGTTATTAATAACAAGGTTATGTCATTGGTTCAATGATATAATGGACACATACCCAAAAGAGCGTAGCATAAGATCAAGTCATTAATTTCAATTTGCGATAAGCTTTCGATACATAGTTGTCTAAGTCCTTCGACCATGAGATCATGTAAATCACTTACACCGGAAGGATACTTTGATTACATCAAACGCCATTGCATAAATGGGTGGTTATAAAGATGGGATTAAGTATTTGGAAAGTGTGAGTTGAGGCATATGGATCAATAGTGGGATTTGTCCATCCTAATGACGGATAGATATACTCTGGGCCCTCTCGGTGGAATGTCGTCTGATTAGCTTGCAAGCATATGATTGGATCATAAGAGATGACATACCACGGTACGAGTAAAGAGTACTTGTCGGTAACGAGATTGAACAAGGTATGGAGATACCGATGATCGAACCTCGGACAAGTAAAATATCGCGTGACAAAGGGAATCGGCATCGTATGTAAATGGTTCAATCGATCACTAAGTCATCGTTGAATATGTTGGAGCCACTATGGATCTCCAGATACCGCTATTGGTTATTGCTCGGAGAGAAGTCTCGACCATGTCTGCATAGTTTGCGAACCGTAGGGTGACGCGCTTAAGGTTCGATGTCGCATAAGTAGATTCGGAATATGAGATGGAGTCCGAAGTTTTTGTTCGGAGTCTCGGATGGGATCCAGGACATCACGAGGAGGTCCGGAATGGTCCGGAGAATAAGATTCATATAAGGGAAGTCATTTTCCGGGGTTCGGGAAAAAGTCATGTGTTTTGACCGAAGCTTCTAGAAGGTTCTAGAGGGCTACCAGTGGGCCCACCACCCCGGGAGAGGCCACGTAGGCGCCACATGGCATGGTGGGGCCTGCCCACTATGACATGTGGGCCCAGGCCGCCCCCCCTTAGAGATAAGATCTATCTCTAGTATAAATGGTTTAAATCTAGAGATAAGATCTATCCCCTAAAATAAATGGTTTAAATTAGGAGATAAAGGGGAACACTTGGGGGAGGGGTTTTCCCCCCTCCATGCGCCGGCCAAGGGGAGGGTGGGCCCTAGGGGAAACCCTAGGCCGACCCCTCCACCAATATAAAGGGGGGAGGGGGTGGCCGGCCAAGGCACACCTCATCCAACCCTAGCCGCCCCCCTCTCTTCCACCTCCATACACTGCACATGCTTAGGCGAAGCCCTGCAGTAATTCTTCTCCACCACCACCACCACCACGCCGTCGTGCTGCTGGGATTCCGTGGAGATCTACCGCACCTCCGCTGCCCGCTGGAACGGGGAGAGGAAGGGGCTTCATCAACACCGTACGCGCGACCGAGTACGGAAGTGCTGCCGAATTTCAACACCGGGGACGATCGTCTACATCAACAATGAGATCTGATCTCGTAAGCTTTGGAAATCTTCAAGGGTTAGTCTCATATCCATCTCGTTGCTCCGATCTTGTAGATTAGATCTTGGGTGTTCCATAGATTAGATCTTGGTTTTATTCGTCTTGCGGTAGGAATTTTTTTGTTTTCTATGCAACGAACCCCATCACTAATGGGTTTGAAACCATACACCACCTCAAAGGGACACAACTCTGTGGTAGAATGTACCGCCCTGTTGTAAGCAAACTCCACATGCGGCAAACAATCTTCCCACCCCTTCAGGTTCTTCTTGATCATGGATCTCAACAGTTGTGACAATGTTCTATTCACCACTTCAGTCTGACCATCAGTTTGGGGATGACAAGTAGTACTGAAATGTAGCTTTGTCCCCAGCTTTCCCCAAAGTGTCTTCCAGAAGTAACTCATAAACTTCACGTCACGATCAGAAACAATAGTCTTCGGGACTCCATGTAGACGTACAATCTCCCTGAAAAACAGGTTAGCAATATGCGAAGCATCGTCGCTCTTGTGGCAGGCAATAAAGTGTGACATCTTAGAGAATCTATCCACTACCACAAATATAGAATCATGGCCTCTCTTAGTACGCGGCAAACCCAACACAAAATCCATACTAATGTCTTCCCATGGTGTAAAGGAGTATACAAACCGTGAAGCTTCAGCTTAGACTTGGACTTGTTGGAAGTAATGCATCTCTTCACATACCTGTCCACATCCCACCTCATCTTTGGCCAATAAAAATGGTCAGCTAGCATGAGTAGCGTCTTCTCATGCCCAAAGTGACCCATCAAACCTCCAGCATGAGATTCCTGCAATAAGAGCAAACGCACAGACGATTCTGGAACACATAGTTTGTTAGCTCTAAACAAGAACCCATCATGTATGTGATATTTTTTCTATGCTTTACCAATAGCACACAAGCGATATGGTTCAGCAAAATTATGATCAGTAGCATACAAATCACATAGTATCTCTAATCCAGGAATTTTAACATCAAGTTGAGTTAATAGCATGTTCTTCCTAGATAGAGCATCAACAACAATATTATATTTTCCCTTCTTATGCTTAATAATATATGGAAAAGACTCAATGAACTCAACCCACTTAGCAAGACGCCTATGCAAGTTAGATTGAGCTTTCAGATATTTTAAAGCTTCATGATCAGAACGTATGATAAATTCTTTTGGCCACAAGTAATGTTGCCAAACCTCAAGAACTCTAATTAAACCATACAATTCTTTATCATATATAGGATAATTCAACTTAGCACCAGAAAGTTTCTCAGAAAAATATGCAATTGGACGACACTCTTTCATCAACATGATGTCTACTCACGCTTCTTTTCCTGTAGACAGTGTTGGGCCTCCAAGAGCAGAGGTTTGTAGAACAGCAGCAAGTTTTCCCTTAAGTGGATCACCCAAGGTTTATCGAACTCAGGGAGGAAGAGGTCAAAGATATCCCTCTCAAGCAACCCTGCAATCACGATACAAGAAGTCTCTTGTGTCCCCAACACACCTAATACACTTGTCGGATGTATAGGTGCACTAGTTCGGCGAAGAGATAGTGAAATACAAGTAGTATGGATGTATATGAGTGGTAATAGTAATCTGAATAAAATATGGCAGCGAGTAAACATGCAACAAAACAGTAAATAAGCGGTGTTTGCAGTATTGGAAACAAGGCCTAGGGATCATACTTTCACTAGTGGACACTCTCAACATTGATCGCATAATAAATAATAACTTCTCTCATTTGTGCTACATACACTCTTGTTTGATAATGAACACCATTCGTTGCGTAGGATTACACGAACCCTCAATGCCGGAGTTAACAAGCTCCACAACATTCGATATTCATGTTTAAGTAACCTTAGAGCATAATAGATCTTTGCAAAATAGACCGAGTACTAACATAGCATACACACTGCCACCTTTACACTATGAAGGGGGAATAAATCACATCAATACTATCATAGCGATAATCAACTCCATAACCTACAACAGATTATGATCATAATCTACGACAAGAACCACACGATGCACACACTGTCACCATTACACCATGCAGGAGGAATAGACTACTTTAATAACATCACATGAGTAGCACATAAACTAGTAGCGATACAAAGCACATTGCAATCATAAAGGTATATAAATAAGCACTTCACTATGCCATTCATAACAGTGAATAAGTATTCTGTGAAATATAGCCTAAGAGACCCACACGTGGGACAAGGAGTCTCCGGAGATCACATAAGTAAAACCCACTTGACTAGCATAATGACATCTAGATTACAAGCATCATCATATGAATCTCAATCATGTAAGGCAGCTCATGAGATTATTGTATTGAAGTACATAGGAGAGAGATTAACCACATAGCTACTGGTACAGCCCCGAGCCTCGATGGAGAACTACTCCCCCCTCATGGGAGCAGCAGCGGTGATGAAGATGGCGGTGGTGTCGATGGAGGAGCCTTCCGGGGGCACTTCCCCGTCCCGGCGGCGTGCCGGAACAGAGACTCCTGTCCCCCAGATCTTGGCTTCGCGATGGCGGCGGCTCTGGAACTTTGCTCGTACCGTGGCTTATTCGTCTCGGGGTTTTAGGTCAGGGAGCTTATATAGGCGAAAGGGGAGCCTCGGAGGGGCCCTGGTGGGGCCAGACAACAGGCCGGCGCCCCCCCTGGGCCGTGCCGCCACCACGTGTGGTGGGCCTGTGGCCCCCCTCTGCTGACTCTCGGGTGTTCTGGAAGCTTCCGGTGAAAATAGGGTACCGGGCGTTGATTTCGTCCGATTCCGAGAATATTTCCTTACTAGGATTTCTGAAACCAAAAACAGCAGAAAACAGGAACTGGCACTTCGGCATCTCGTCAATAGGTTAGTTCCGGAAAACGCATCAAAACATCATAAAGTGTGAACAAAACATGTAGGTATTGTCATAAAAGAAGCATGGAACATCAGAAATTATAGATACGTTGGAGACGTATCAGCATCCCCAAGCTTAGTTCCTACTCGTCCTCGAGTAGGTAAACGATAACACAAATAATTTCTGAGGTGACATGCTACCATCATAATCTTGATCAACATTATTGTAAAGCATATGACATGAATGGAGTGATTCAAAGCAATGATCTATAGTTTGACAAATAGATGACATATAGCAAAACTTTTCATGAATAGTACTTTCAAGACAAGCATCAAAAAGTCTTGCATAAGAGTTAACTCATAAAGCAATAAATTCAAAGTAAAGGCATCGAAGTAACACAAAGGAAGATATAAGTTTCAGCAGTTGCTTTCAACTTTCAACATGCATATCTCATGGATAATGGTCAACATAGAGTAATATGATGAATGCAAATAAGCAAGTATGTAAGAATCAATGCAGAGTTGACACGAGTGTTTGCTTCTAAGATGGAAGGAAATAGGTAAACTGACTCAACATAAAGTAAAAGATAGGCCCTTCGCAGAGGGAAGCAGGGATTAAATCATGTGCTAGAGCTTTTCAAGTTTTGAAATCATATAGAGAGCATAAAAGTAAAAGTTTTGAGAGGTGTTTGTTGTTGTCAACGAATGGTAATGGGTACTCTAACTACCTTATCAACCAGACTTTCAAGAGCGGCTCCCATGAAGGACGTTATCTCTACCAGCAAGGTAGATCATCTCTCTTCTCTTTTGTTTACACATGTACTTTAGTTTTATTTATTAGATGACACTCCCCCAACCTTTTGCTTACACAAGCCATGGCTAACCGAATCCTCGGGTGCCTTCCAACATTCACATACCATGGAGGAGTGTCTATTTGCAAATTTAAGTTGCTTACTGATAGATCAGAGCAAAACATGTGAAGAGAATTATTAATGCAAGTTAATTAATTGGGACTGGGAACCCCATTGCCAGCTCTTTTTGCAAAATTATTGGATAAGAGGATGAGCCACTAGTCCATTGTGAAAGTCTGTCAAAAGTAAATGACAAGATCGAAAGATAAAACACCACATACTTCCTCATGAGCTATAAAACATTGACACAAAATAAGAGGTAATAGCTTTTGAATTGTTTAAAGGTAGCACATGAAGTATTTACTTGGAATGGCAGGAAATACCACATAGTAGGTAGATATGGTGGACACAAATGGCATGGGTTTTGGCTCAATGTTTTGGATGCACGAGCATTTCCTCTCAGTACAAGGCTTTGGCTAGAAAGGTTGTTTGAAGCAAACACAAGTATAAACAGTACAGCAAAACTTACATAAGAACGTATTGCAAGCATTATAAGACTCTACACTGTCTTCCAATACTGCAAACACCGCTTATTTACTGTTCTGCTGCATGTTTAATTGCTGCCATATTTTATTCAGATTGCTATTACCACTCATATACATCCATACTACTTGTATTTCACTATCTCTTCGCCGAACTAGTGCACCTATACATCTGACAAGTGTATTAGGTGTGTTGGGGACACAAGAGACTTCTTGTATCGTGATTGCAGGGTTGCTTGAGAGGGATATCTTTGACCTCTTCCTCCCTGAGTTCGATAAACCTTGGGTGATCCACTTAAGGGAAAACTTGCTGCTGTTCTACAAACCTCTGCTCTTGGAGGCCCAACGCGTAAATGTACACGTCCGTTGGGAACCCCAAGAGGAAGGTGTGATGCGCACAGCAGTAAGTTTTCCCTCAGAAAGAAACCAAGGTTATCGAACCAGTAGGAGCCAAGAAGCACGTGAAGGTTGTTGGTGGAGGAATGTAGTGCGGCGCAACACCGGTGAAACCGGCGCCAACGTGGAACCTGCACAACACAATCAAAGTACTTTGCCCCAACGTAACAGTGAGGTTGTCAATCTCACCGGCTTGCTGAAAACAAAGGATTAAGCGTATCGAGTGGAAGATGGTGTTTGTTTGCAAAGAACGGTAAAGGCAGTAGAATGTATTCAGATGTAAAAGAATGGACCGGGGTCCACAGTTCACTAGAGGTGTCTCTCCAATAAGATAACTAACATGCTGGGTGAACAAATTACAGGCGAGCAATTGACAAATAAAGATTCAATACATATCAACGATGATTACTATGTGATTTAATCAGGGCATTACGACAAAGTACATAGACCGCTATCCGAGCATGCATCTATGCCTAAATAATCCACCTTCAGGTTATCATCCGAACCCCTTCCAGTATTAAGTTGCGAACAACAGATAATTGCATTAAGTATGGCGCGTAATGTAATCAACACAAATATCCTTAGACAAAGCATCAATGTTTTATCCCTAGTAGCAACAACACATCCACAACCTTAGAACTTTCTGTCACTGTCCCACATTTAATGGAGGCATGAACCCACTATCGAGCATAATTACCCCCTCTTGGAGTTACAAGTATCAACTTGGCCGAGCCTCTACTAGCAACGGAGAGCATGCAAGAACATAAACAACACATATATGATATATTGATAATCAACTTAACATAATATTCTATATTCATCGGATCTCGCCAAACACAACATGTAGCATTACAAATAGATGATCTTGATCATGTTAGGCAGCTCACAAGATCTATAACAATGGAAGCACAAGCGGAGAAGACAACCATCTAGCTACTGCTATGGATCCATAGTCCAAGAATGAACTACTCACGCATCAATCCGGAGGCGGGCATGATGATGTAGAGCCCCTCCGGTGATGATTCCCCTCTCCGGCAGGGTGCCGGAGGCGATCTCCTGAATCCCCCGAGATGGGATTCGCGGCGGCGGCCTCTCGCAATGTTTTCCGTATCGTGGCTCTCGGTACGGGGGTTTCGCGACGGAGGCTTTAAGTAGGCGGAAGGGTAGGTCGGAGGGCGTCACGGGGGCCCACACACTAGGGCCGCGCGGGCCCCCTTGGCCGCGCCGCCCTAGCGTGGCGGCGCCCCGTGGCCCCACTTCGTCTCCCTTTCGGTCTTCTGGAAGCTTCGTGTAAAAATAGGCCCCTGGGCGTTGATTTCGTCCAATTCCGAGAATATTTCCTTACTAGGATTTCTGAAACCAAAAACAGCGAAAACAAAGCAATCGGCGCTTCGCATCTTGTTAATAGGTTAGTGCCGGAAAATGTATAATAATGCTCTGTAAAGTATGTATAAAACATTCAAGTATTGTAATAAAAGTAGCATGGAACATAAGAAATTATAGATACGTTTGAGACGTATCAAGCATCCCCAAGCTTAGTTCCTACTCGTCCTCGAGTAGGTAAACGATAACACAAATAATTTCTGAAGTGACATGCTACCAACATAATCTTGATCAACATTATTGTAAAGCATATGAGATGAATGGAGTGATCTGAACAAAAGATTGCTAACAAAGATAATGACTAAGCAAATGAATCATATAGCAAAAAATTTCATGAATAGTACTTTCAAGACAAGTATCAATAAGACTTGTATAAGAGATAACTCATAAGCAATAAATTCTAAGTAGAATGCATTGAAGCAACACAAAGGATGATTAAGTTTCAGCGAATGCTTTCAACTTGTAACATGTATATCTCATGGATATTTGTCAACATAGAGTAATATAACAGGTGCAATAAGTAAACATGTAAGAATCAATGCACACAGTTAACACAAGTGTTTGCTTCTAAGATAGAAAGAAGTGGGTAAACTGACTCAACAATAAAGTAAAAGATTGGCCCTTCGCAGAGGGAAGCATGGATTACTATTTTTGTGCTAGAGCTTTTATTTTGAAAACATAGAAACAATTTTGTCAACGGTAGTAATAATTCATATGTGCTATGCATAATACTTCCTACAAGTTGCATGTCTCATGCATAGAGTACTAATAGTGCTCGCACCTTGTCCTACTTAGCTCGGAAACACGGATTCTCATCGCATAACATATGCTTCAACCAAGTGTCACAAAGGGGTACCTCTATGCCGCATGTACAAAGGTCTAAGGAGAAAGCACGCATTGGATTTCTCGCTTTTGATTATTCTCAACTTAGACATCCATACCGGGACAACATAGACAACAGATAATGGACTCCTCTTTTTAATGCTTAAGCATTCAACAACAATTAATATTCTCATAAGAGATTGAGGTTGTATGTCCAAACCGAAACTTCCACCATGATACATGGCTTTAGTTAGCGGCCCAATGTTCTTCTCTAACATATGCATACTCAAACCATTTGATCATGAAGTCCACTTACTTCGGACAAGACGAACATGCATAGCATCTCACATGATATCCAACAAAGATAAAGTTGATGGCGTCCCCGGAAAACATGGTTACCGCTCAACAAGCAACTTATAAGAATTAAGACACATAACTACATATTCATCACCACAATAGTTTTTAAGCTATTTGTCCCATGAGCTATATATTGTAAAGGTAGAGGAATGAAATTTAAAGGTAGCACTCAAGTAATTTACTTTGGAATGGCAAGAAATACCACATAATAGGTAGATATGGTGGACACAAATGGCATGGAGTTTGGCTTAAGGTGTTTGGATGCACGAGAAGCATTTCCTCTCAGTACAAGGTTTGGGCTAGCAAGGTTGTTTGAAGCAAACACAAGTATGAACAGGTACAGCAAAACTCACACAAAAACATATTGCAAGCATTATAAGGCTCAACACTGTCTCCCTTGTTGTTCAAACACTTTACCCGAAAATATCTAGACTTAGAGAGATCAATCATGCAAACCAAATTAAACAAGCTCTACAGTAGTTCTTCATTAATAGATTAAACTACATGATGCAAGAGCTTAAACATGATCTATGAGAGCTCAAACAATTGCCAAATTTACCAAACCATATGCAGCATTTTCCAATTCCAACCAAATAGCAATCTAACGAAGCAATGAGCTTTCGCCATGAACATTAAAGCACAATTAAGAACACAAGTGTTCCATAAGAAAAAGCGGAGCGTAATATCTCCAATATAAGAATGGCGGGATCCAACTTTATTCAAAACAAAACAAAAATAAAAACAAACGGACGCTCCAAGTAAAGAACATAAGAATGTGACGAAATAAAAATATAGTTTCACTAGAAGTGACCTGATAATGTTGTCGATGAAGAAGGGGATGCCTTGGGCATCCCCAAGCTTAGATGCTTGAGTCTTCTTAAAATATGCAGGGATGAACCACCGGGGCATCCCCAAGCTTAGACCTTTCACTCTTCTTGATCATAGTATATCATCCTCTTCTCTTGACCCTTGAAAACTTCCTTCACACAAACTTCAAGCAAACTCATTAGAGGGTTAGTGCATAACCACAAATTCACATATTCAGAGGTGACACAATCATTCTTAACACTTCTGGACATTGCACAAAGCTTCTGAAAGTTAATGGAACAAAGAAACTCATTCAACATAGCAAAAGCGGCAATGCGAAATAAAAGACAGAATCTGTCAAAAACGAACAGTCCGTAAAGATGCATCTGGACTGGGCATTTAACTTGCTCAAATGGAAAAACTCAAAACTAATGAAAGTTGCGTACATATCTGAGGATCACGCTCATAAATTTGCAGATTTTTTCGAATTTTTTACAGAGACTTATGCCAGAATTCGTGACAGACAGCAATGCTGTTTCTGCGCAGCGATCCCAAATATAACATCAACTTTAGCATAGAAACTTTACTTGGCACAAAAACATGATAAGGAGAGGTTGCTACAGTAGTAAGCAACTTCCAAGACTCAACAATACAGTAAATAAAATAAAACATGGGTTATCTCCCAAGAAGTGCTTTTCTTTAACGCCTTTCAGCTAGGCGCGAAAGTGCAAATCAAGTAACATCAAAAGATGAAGCATCAACATCATAACTTGTTCTAATAATAGAATCAAAAGGCAACTTCATTCTCTTTCTAGGGAAGTGTTCCATACCTTTCTTGAGAGGAAATTGATATTTAATATTACCTTCCTTCATATCAATAACGAGCACCAACGGTTCGAAGAAAAGGTCTTCCCAACACAATAGGACAAGATGCATTGCATTCGATATCCAAGACAACAAAATCAACGGGGACAAGGTTATTGTTAACCGTAATGCGCACATTATCAATCCTCCCCAAAGGTTTCTTTTTAACATTATCAGCAAGATTAACATCCAAATAACAATTCTTCAATGGTGGCAAGTCAAGCATATCATAAATCTTTTTAGGCATAACAGAAATACTTGCACCAAGATCACATAAAGCATTACATTCAAAGTCATTGAATTTCATTTTAATGATGTGCTCCCAACCATCTTCTAACTTCCTAGGAATAGAAGCTTCAAGTCTTAATTTCTCTTCCCTAGCTTTAATGAGAGCATTTGTAATGTGTTTTGTAAAGGCTAAATTTATAGCACTAGCATTAGGACTTCTAGCAAGTTTTTGTAAGAACTTTATAACTTCAGTAATATGACAATCATCAAAATCTAAACCATTATGTTCTACAGAAATGGAATCATTGTTACCGATATTTTGAAAAATTTCAGCAGTTTTATCACAAACAGCAGTTTCAGCAGTTTCAGGCAGTTTTGTACGCTTTGCACTAGGAGTAGAAACATTGCCAACACCAATTATTTTACCATTGATAGTAGGAGGTGCAGCAACATGTGAAGAATCAACATTACTAGTGGTGGTAATAGTCCATACTTTAGCTACATTATTTTCTTTAACAAGTTTTTCTTTTTCTTCTCTATCCCACCTAGCATGCAATTCAGCCAACATTCTAATATTATCATTAATTCTAACTTGGATGGCATTTGTTTTAGCAAACCTAGCATCTTCAACTTTCTCAGGCATAACTTTCAATTTTAAAAGATCAACATCAAGAGCAAGACTATCAACCTTAGAAGCAAGAATATCAATTTTACTAAGCTTTTCTTCAACAGCTTTATTGAAAGCAGCTTTGTGTACTAATAAATTCTTTAAGCATCACTTCAAGACCAGAGGGTACACTCTTATTATTGTTGTAAGAATTACCATAAGAATTACCATAACCATTACCATTATTAGAAGGATATGGCCTAAAGTTGTTGTTACCATAATTATTCCTATAAGCATTGTTGTTGAAATTATTGTTCTTAATGAAATTCACATCAACATTTTCTTCTTGAGCAACCAATGAAACTAAAGGAACATTATTAGGATCAATATGAGATCTACCATTTGCAAGCATAGACATAATAGCATCAATCTTATCACCCAAAGAAGAGGTTTCTTCAACAGAATTTACCTTCTTACCTTGAGGAGTTCTTTCAGTGTGCCATTCAGAGTAATTGATCATCATATCATCAAGTAATTTAGTCGCGGTGGCCAGAGTGATGGACATAAAAGTACCTCCAGCAGCTGAATCCAATAGGTTCCTTGAGGAAAAATTCAATCCTGCATAAAAGGTTTGGATGATCATCCAAGTAGTCGATCCATGGGTTGGGCAATTCTTTACCAAAGATTTCATTCTCTCCCATGCTTGAGCAACATGTTCATTATCAAATTGTTTAAAATTCATTATGCTACTTCTCAAAGATATAATCTTAGCAGGAGTATAATATTTACTAATAAAAGCATCTTTACACTTAGTCCATGAATCAATACTATTCTTAGGCAAAGATAGCAACCAATCTTTAGTTCTTCCTCTTAATGAGAAAGGGAACAATTTCAGTTTTATAATATCACCATGTATATCCTTATACTTTTGCATTTCACAAAGTTCAACAAAATTATTAAGATGGGCAGCAGCATCATCAGTACTAACACCAGAAAATTGCTCTCTCATAACAAGATTAAGTAAAGCAGGTTTAATTTCATAGAATTCTGCTGTAGTAGCAGGTGGAGCAATAGGAGTACATATAAAATCATTATTATTTGTGCTAGTGAAATCACACAACTTAGTATTTTCAGGAGTACCCATTATAGCAACAAAGTAAACTAAGCAAATAAAGTAAAGACAAGTAACTAATTTTTTTGTGTTTTTGATATAGAGAACAAGACAGTAAATAAAGTAAAGCTAGCAACTAATTTTTTGTGTGTTTTGTTTAAGTGCAGCAAACAAAGTAGTAAATAAAACAAAGCAAGACAAAAACAAAGTAAAGAGATTGGAAGTGGAGACTCCCCTTGCAGCGTGTCTTGATCTCCCCGGCAACGGCGCCAGAAAAATAAGCTTGATGCGCGTAAATGTACACGTCCGCTGGGAACCCCAAGAGGAAAGTGTGATGCGCACAGCAGTAAGTTTTCCCTCAGAAAGAAACCAAGGTTATCGAACCAGTAGGAGCCAAGAAGCACGTGAAGGTTGTTGGTGGAGGAATGTAGTGCGTCGCAACACCAGTGAAACCGGCGCCAACGTGGAACCTGCACAACACAATCAAAGTACTTTGCCCCAACGTAACGATGAGGTTGTCAATCTCACCGGCTTGCTGAAAACAAAGGATTAAGCGTATCGAGTGGAAGATGGTGTTTGTTTGCAAAGAACGGTAAAGGCGAGTAGAATGTATTCAGATGTAAAAGAATGGACCGGGGTCCACGAGTTCACTAGAGGTGTCTCTCCAATAAGATAACTAACATGCTGGGTGAACAAATTACGAGCGAGCAATTGACAAATAAAGATTCAATACATATCAACGATGATTACTATGTGATTTAATCGGGGCATTACGACAAAGTACATAGACCGCTATCCAAGCATGCATCTATGCCTAAATAATCCACCTTCGAGGTTATCATCCGAACCCCTTCCAAGTATTAAGTTGCGAACAACGGATAATTGCATTAAGTATGGCGCGTAATGTAATCAACACAAATATCCTTAGACAAAGCATCAATGTTTTATCCCTAGTAGCAACAACACATCCACAACCTTAGAACTTTCGTCACATCGTCCCAGATTTAATGGAGGCATGAACCCACTATCGAGCATAATTACCCCCTCTTGGAGTTACAAGTATCAACTTGGCCAGAGCCTCTACTAGCAACGGAGAGCATGCAAGAACATAAACAACACATATATGATATATTGATAATCAACTTAACATAATATTCTATATTCATCGGATCTCGCCAAACACAACATGTAGCATTACAAATAGATGATCTTGATCATGTTAGACAGCTCACAAGATCTATAACAATGGAAGCACAAGCGGAGAAGACAACCATCTAGCTACTGCTATGGACCCATAGTCCAAGGATGAACTACTCACGCATCAATCCGGAGGCGGGCATGATGATGTAGAGCCCCTCCGGTGATGATTCCCCTCTCCGGCGAGGGTGCCGGAGGCGATCTCCTGAATCCCCTGAGATGGGATTCGCGGCGGCGGCCTCTCAGTAATGTTTTCCGTATCGTGGCTCTCGGTACAGGGGGTTTCGCGACGGAGGCTTTAAGTAGGCGGAAGGGTAGGTCAGAGGGCGTCACGGGGGGCCCACACACTAGGGCCGCGCGGGCCCCCCTTGGCCGCGCCGCCCTAGCGTGGCGGCGCCCCGTGGCCCCACTTCGTCTCCCTTTCGGTCTTGTGGAAGCTTCGTGTAAGATTTCGTCCAATTCCGAGAATATTTCCTTACTAGGATTTCTGAAACCAAAAACAGCAGAAAACAGCAACTGGCGCTTCGGCATCTTGTTAATAGGTTAGTGCCGGAAAATGTATAATAATGTCTGTAAAGTATGTATAAAACATTCAAGTACCGTAATAAAAGTAGCATGGAACATAAGAAATTATAGATACGTTTGAGACGTATCAAGCGTAAAATAGCTTGATGTCTACTCACGCTTCTTTTCCCGTAGACAAGTGTTGGGCCTCCAAGAGCAGAGGTTTGTAGAACAAGCAACAAGTTTTCCCTTAAGTGGATCACCCAAGGTTTATCGAACTCAGGGAGGAAGAGGTCAAAGATATCCCTCTCAAGCAACCCTTGCAATCACGATACAAGAAGTCTCTTGTGTCCCCAACACACCTAATACACTTGTCAGATGTATAGGTGCACTAGTTCGGCGAAGAGATATTGAAATACATGTAGTATGGATGTATATGAGTGGTAATAGTAATCTGAATAAAATATGGCAGCGAGTAAACATGCAACAAAACAGTAAATAAGCGGTGTTTGCAGTATTGGAAACAAGGCCTAGGGATCATACTTTCACTAGTGGACACTCTCAACATTGATCGCATAATAAATAATAACTTCTCTCATTTTTGCTACATACACTCTTGTTTGATAATGAACACCATTCGTTGCGTAGGATTACACGAACCCTCAATGCCGGAGTTAACAAGCTCCACAACATTCGATATTCATGTTTAAGTAACCTTAGAGCATAATAGATCTTTGCAAAATAGACCGAGTACTAACATAGCATACACACTCGTCACCTTTACACTATGAAGGGGGAATAAATCACATCAATACTATCATAGCGATAATCAACTCCATAACCTACAACAGATTATGATCATAATCTACGACAAGAACCACACGATGCACACACTGTCACCATTACACCATGCAGGAGGAATAAACTATTTTAATAACATCACATGAGTAGCACATAAACTAGTAGCGATACACAGCACATTGCAATCATAAAGGGATATAAATAAGCACTTCACTATGCCATTCATAACAGTGAATAAGTATTCTGTGAAATATAGCCTAAGAGACCCACACGTGGGACAAGGAGTCTCCGGAGATCACATAAGTAAAACCCACTTGACTAGCATAATGACATCTAGATTACAAGCATCATCATATGAATCTCAATCATGTAAGGCAGCTCATGAGATTATTGTATTGAAGTACATAGGAGAGAGATTAACCACATAGCTACCGGTACAGCCACGAGCCTCGATGGAGAACTACTCCCTCCTCATGGGAGCAGCAGCGGTGATGAAGATGGCGGTGGTGTCGATGGAGGAGCCTTCCGGGGGCACTTCCCCGTCCCGGCGGCGTGCCGGAACGAGACTCCTGTCCCCCAGATCTTGGCTTCGCGATGGCGGCGGCTCTGGAACTTTTCTCGTACCGTGGCTTATTCGTCTCGGGGTTTTAGGTCAGGGAGCTTATATAGGCGAAAGGGGAGCCTCGGAGGGGCCCTGGTGGGGCCAGACAACAGGCCGGCGCCCCCCCCCCTCCTCTGGCCGCGCCGCTACCATGTGTGGTGGGCCTGTGGCCCCCCTCTACTGACTCTCGGGTGTTCTGGAAGCTTCCGGTGAAAATAGGGTACTGGGCGTTGATTTCGTCCGATTCCGAGAATATTTCCTTACTAGGATTTCTGAAACCAAAAACAGCAGAAAACGAGAACCGGCACTTCGGCATCTCGTCAATAGGTTAGTTCCGGAAAACGAATCAAAACATCATAAAGTGTGAACAAAACATGTAGGTATTGTCATAAAACAAGCATGGAACATCAGAAATTATAGATACGTTGGAGACGTATCAGCATCCCCAAGCTTAGTTCCTACTCGTCCTCGAGTAGGTAAACGATAACACAAATAATTTCTGAGGTGATATGCTACCATCATAATCTTGATCAACATTATTGTAAAGCATATGACATGAATGGAGTGATTCAAAGCAATGATCTATAGTTTGACAAATAGATGACATATAGCAAAACTTTTCATGAATAGTAATTTCAAGACAAGCATCAAAAAGTCTTGCATAAGAGTTAACTCATAAAGCAATAAATTCAAAGTAAAGGCATCGAAGCAACACAAAGGAAGATATAAGTTTCAGCAGTTGCTTTCAACTTTCAACATGCATATCTCATGGATAATGGTCAACATAGAGTAATATGATGAATGCAAATAAGCAAGTATGTAAGAATCAATGCACAGTTGACACAAGTGTTTGCTTCTAAGATGGAAGGAAATAGGTAAACTGACTCAACATAAAGTAAAAGATAGGCCCTTCGCAGAGGGAAGCAGGGATTAAATCATGTGCTAGAGCTTTTCAAGTTTTGAAATCATATAGAGAGCATAAAATTAAAAGTTTTGAGAGGTGTTTGTTGTTGTCAACGAATGGTAATGGGTACTCTAACTACCTTATCAACCAGACTTTCAAGAGCGGCTCCCATGAAGGACGTTATCTCTACCAGCAAGGTAGATCATCCCTCTTCTCTTTTGTTTACACATGTACTTTAGTTTTATTTATTAGATGACACTCCCCCCAACCTTTTGCTTACACAAGCCATGGCTAACCGAATCCTCGGGTGCCTTCCAACATTCACATACCATGGAGGAGTGTCTATTTGCAAATTTAAGTTGCTTACTGATAGATCAGAGCAAAACATGTGAAGAGAATTATTAATGCAAGTTAATTAATTGGGGCTGGGAACCCCATTGCCAGCTCTTTTTGCAAAATTATTGGATAAGAGGATGAGCCACTAGTCCATTGTGAAAGTCTGTCAAAAGTAAATGACAAGATCGAAAGATAAAACACCACATACTTCCTCATGAGCTATAAAACATTGACACAAAATAAGAGGTAATAGCTTTTGAATTGTTTAAAGGTAGCACATGAAGTATTTACTTGGAATGGCAGGAAATACCACATAGTAGGTAGATATGGTGGACACAAATGGCATGGGTTTTGGCTCAAGGTTTTGGATGCACGAGAAGCATTTCCTCTCAGTACAAGGCTTTGGCTAGCAAGGTTGTTTGAAGCAAACACAAGTATAAACGGTACAGCAAAACTTACATAAGAACGTATTGCAAGCATTATAAGACTCTACACTGTCTTCCTTGTTGCTCAAACACTTTTACTAGAAAATATCTAGACCTTAGAGAGACCAATCATGCAAACCAAATTTCAACAAGCTCTACAGTAGTTCTCCACTACTAGATTTAAACTACATGATGCATGAGTAAACATGATCTATGAGAGCTCAAAACAATTGCCAAGTATCAAATTATTCAAGACCATATGAAGCATTTTCTGATTCCAACCAAATAACAACAAATGAAGCGATCAACTTTCGCCCTTGAATCATTAAAAGCATAAACGAAGAACACTAGTGTTCATATGAAAAAGCGGAGCGTGTCTCTCTCCCACACAAGGATGAACTTATTCAGAGAATGAAAATAATAAATCGAAAATAAAAGCACACAGACGCTCCAAGTAAAGTACATAAGATGTGACTGAATAAAAATATAGTTTCACTAGAAGAAACCTGATAAGTTGTCGATGAAGAAGGGGATGCCTTGGGCATCCCCAAGCTTAGATGATTGAGTCTTCTTAAAATATGCAGGGATGAACCACCGGGGCATCCCCAAGCTTAGACCTTTCACTCTTCTCGATCACATTATATCACCCTCTTCTATTGACCCTTGAAAACTTCTGCCACACCAAACTTCAAGCAAACTCATTAGAGGGTTAGTGCACAATAAAAAATTCACATGTTCAGAGGAGACACAATCATTCTTAACACTTCTGGATATTGCACAAAACTTCTGAAAGTTAATGGAACAAAGAAACTCATTCAACTTAACAAAAGCGGCAATGCGAAATAAAAGGCAGAATCTGTCAAAAACAGAATAGTCCGTAAAGACGAACCTGGAAGGGGCACTTAACTTGCTCAAACGGAAAAACTCAAAACTAATGAAAGTTGCGTACATATCTGAATATCACACACGTAAATTTGCAGATTGCTTTGATTTTTTTACAGAGACTTCTGCTCAAATTAGTGACAGACAGCAAATCTGTTTCTGCGCAGTAATCCAAATCTAGCATCAACTTTACCATAGAGACTTTACTTGGCACAAAAACTTGATAAGGAGAGGTTGCTACAGTAGTAAACAACTTCCAAGACTCAACAAAACAAAAATTGCTGTAGTAAAATAAACACATGGGTTATCTCCCAAGAAGTTCTTTCTTTATAGCCATTAAGATGGGCTCAGTAATTTCAAAGATACTCTCGCAAGAAAGAAGAATTGAAGCAAAAGAGAGCATCAAGGAGCAAATTCAAAACACATTTAAGCCTAACCCACTTCCTATGAAAAGGAATCTTGTACACAAATAAATTCATGAAGAACAAAGTGGTAAGCATAGAAAAGCAACACAAGCGCAATTTCAAGATTCTCAACATAAAGAGGGGAAACTTAATATTATTAAAATGCATATAACCATGTTTCCCTCTCTCATAATAACTTTCAGTAGCATCATGAACAAACTCAACAATATAACTATCACATAAAACATTCTTGTCATGAGCCACATGCATAAAATAATTACTCTCCACATAAGCATAATCAATTTTATTAGTTGTAGTGGGAGCAAATTCAACAAAGTAGCTATCATTATTATTCTTATCAAGTGTAGGAGGCATAGTATAATCATAATAACATTTACTCTCCATAGTAGGTGGCACCAAAAGACCACTATCATTATAATCATCATAAATAGGAGGCAAAGTATCATCAAAGAAAATTTTCTCCTCAATGCTTAGGGGACTAAAAATATCATGCTCATCAAAACCAGCTTCCCCAAGCTTAGAATTTTCCATATCATTAACAGCAATGGTGTTCAAAGCGTTCATACTAATATCATTGCTACCAGCATGCAAATAAGATTCCATAGGTTTTTTAATTTTCGCAGACAAACAATCCATGTCTTAACTCAGGAAATAGAATAAGAAGCTCATTGTTACTTTCCATTATGCCTAACTAGTGTAAACAAGAAACCAAAAGATGCAATTGCAGGATCTAAAGGAAATAGCTTCGAGTACTTACAACGGCGCCGGAAAATAGCTTAGTAGCCGAGATCCGGAGTGTGAGTACCTTTTACCTTTCCTCCCCGCAACGAGCGCCGGAAAATAGCTTGATGTCTACTCGTGCTTCTTTTCCCGTAGACGATGTTGGGCCTCCAAGAGCAGAGGTTTGTAGAACAGCAGCAAGTTTTCCCTTAAGTGGATCACCCAAGGTTTATCGAACTCGGGGAGGAAGAGGTCAAAGATATCCCTCTCAAGCAACCCTCGCAATCACGATACAAGAAGCCTCTTGTGTCCCCAACACACCTAATACACTTGTCGGATGTATAGGTGCACTAGTTCGGCGAAGAGATAGTGAAATACAAGTAGTATGGATGTATATGAGTGGTAATAGTAATCTGAATAAAATATGGCAGCGAGTAAACATGCAACAAAACAGTAAATAAGCGGTGTTTGCAGTATTGGAAACAAGGCCTAGGGATCATACTTTCACTAGTGGACACTCTCAACATTGATCGCATAATAAATAATAACTTCTCTCATTTGTGCTACATACACTCTTGTTTGATAATGAACACCATTCGTTGCGTAGGATTACACGAACCCTCAATGTCGGAGTTAACAAGCTCCACAACATTCGATATTCATGTTTAAGTAACCTTAGAGCATAATAGATCTTTGCAAAATAGACCGAGTACTAACATAGCATACACACTGTCACCTTTACACTATGAAGGGGGAATAAATCACATCAATACTATCATAGCGATAATCAACTCCATAACCTACAACAGATTATGATCATAATCTACGACAAGAACCACACGATGCACACACTGTCACCATTACACCATGCAGGAGGAATAGACTACTTTAATAACATCACATGAGTAGCACATAAACTAGTAGCGATACAAAGCACATTGCAATCATAAAGGGATATAAATAAGCACTTCACTATGCCATTCATAACAGTGAATAAGTATTCTGTGAAATATAGCCTAAGAGACCCACACGTGGGACAAGGAGTCTCCGGAGATCACATAAGTAAAACCCACTTGACTAGCATAATGACATCTAGATTACAAGCATCATCATATGAATCTCAATCATGTAAGGCAGCTCATGAGATTATTGTATTGAAGTACATAGGAGAGAGATTAACCACATAGCTACCGGTACAGCCCCGAGCCTCGATGGAGAACTACTCCCTCCTCATGGGAGTAGCAGCGGTGATGAAGATGGCGGTGGTGTCGATGGAGGAGCCTTCCGGGGGCACTTCCCCGTCCCGGCGGCGTGCCGGAACAGAGACTCCTGTCCCCCAGATCTTGGCTTCGCGATGGCGGCGGCTCTGGAACTTTTCTCGTACCGTGGCTTATTCGTCTCGGGGTTTTAGGTCAGGGAGCTTATATAGGCGAAAGGGGAGCCTCGGAGGGGCCCTGGTGGGGCTAGACAACATGCCGGTGCCCCCCCCTCTGGCCGCGCCGCCACCATGTGTGGTGGACCTGTGGCCCCCCTCTGCTGACTCTCGGGTGTTTTGGAAGCTTCCGGTGAAAATAGGGTACTGGGCGTTGATTTCGTCCGATTCCGAGAATATTTCCTTACTAGGATTTCTGAAACCAAAAACAGCAGAAAACAGGAACTGGCACGTCGGCATCTCGTCAATAGGTTAGTTCCGGAAAACGCATCAAAACATCATAAAGTGTGAACAAAAATGTAGATATTGTCATAAAACAAGCATGGAACATCAGAAATTATAGATACGTTGGAGACGTATCAGAAAAAATATGCTTGATGCGCGTAAATGTACACGTCCGTTGGGAACCCCAAGAGGAAGGTGTGATGCGCACAGCAGTAAGTTTTCCCTCAGAAAGAAACCAAGGTTATCGAACCAGTAGGAGCCAAGAAGCACGTGAAGGTTGTTGGTGGAAGAATGTAGTGCGGCGCAACACCAGTGAAACCGGCGCCAACGTGGAACCTGCACAACACAATCAAAGTACTTTGCCCCAACGTAACAGGTGAGGTTGTCAATCTCACCGGCTTGCTGAAAACAAAGGATTAAGCGTATCGAGTGGAAGATGGTGTTTGTTTGCAAAGAACAAGTAAAACAAGAGAATGTATTCAGATGTAAAAGAATGGACCGGGGTCCACAGTTCACTAGTGGTGTCTCTCCAATAAGATAACTAACATGCTGGGTGAACAAATTACAGGCGAGCAATTGACAAATAAAGATTCAATACATATCAACGATGATTACTATGTGATTTAATAAGGGCATTACGACAAAGTACATAGACCGCTATCCAGCATGCATCTATGCCTAAATAATCCACCTTCAAAGTTATCATCCAAACCCCTTCCAGCATTAAGTTGCGAACAACGTGATAATTGCATTAAGTATGGTGCGTAATGTAATCAACACAAATATCCTTAGACAAAGCATCAATGTTTTATCCCTAGTAGCAACAAGCACATCCACAACCTTAGAACTTTCGTCATCGTCCCGCAGTTAAATGGAGGCATGAACCCACTATCGAGCATAATTACCCCGTCTTGGAGTTACAAGTATCAACTTGGCCAGAGCCTCTACTAGCAACGGAGAGCATGCAAGAACATAAACAACACATATATGATAGATTGATAATCAACTTAACATAATATTCTATATTAATCGGATCTCGCCAAACACAACATGTAGCATTACAAATAGATGATCTTGATCATGTTAGGCAGCTCACAAGATCTATAACAATGAAAGCACAAGCGGAGAAGACAACCATCTAGCTACTGCTATGGACCCATAGTCCAAGGATGAACTACTCACGCATCAATCCGGAGGCGGGCATGATGATGTAGAGCCCCTCCGGTGATGATTCCCCTCTCCGGTAGGGTGCCGGAGGCGATCTCCTGAATCCCCCGAGATGGGATTCGCGACGGCGGCGTCTCTGGAAGGTTTTCCGTATCGTGGCTCTCGGTACAGGGGGTTTCGCGACGGAGGCTTTAAGTAGGCGGAAGGGTAGGTCAGGGGGCGACGCGAGGGCCTGATACGTCTCCGACGTATCGATAATTTCTTATGTTCCATGCTACATTATTGATGATATCTACATGTTTTATACACATTATATGTCATATTTACGCATTTTCCGGCACTAACCTATTAACAAGATGCCGAAGAGCCAGTTGCTGTTTTCTCGCTGTTTTTGGTTTCAGAAATCCTAGTAAGGAAATATTCTCGAATTGGACGAAATCAACGCCCGTGGTCCTATTTTTGCACGAAGCTTCCGGAAGACCGAGGGGGAAAGGAAGTGGGGCCACGAGGCGCCGCCACACTAGGGCGGCGCGGCCCGGCCCCGGCCGCGCGGCCCTAGTGTGTGGGGCCCTCGTGTGGCCCCCGCGTTGCCCTTCCGCCTACTTAAAGTCTTCGTCGCGAAACCCTCCGTACCGAGAGCCACGATACGGAAAACCTTCCGCAGACGCCGCCGCCGCCAATCCCATCTCGGGGGATTCAGGAGATCGCCTCCGGCACCCTGCCGGAGAGGGGAATCATCTCCCGGAGGACTCTTCATCGCCATGATCGCTCTCGGAGTGATGAGTGAGTAGTTCACCCCTGGACTATGGGTCCATAGCAGTAGCTAGATGGTCGTCTTCTCCTAATTGTGCTTCATTGTTGGATCTTGTGAGCTGCCTAACATGATCAAGATCATCTATCCGTAATACTATATGTTGTGTTTGTCGGGATCCGATGGATAGAGAATACTATGTTATGGTGATTATCAATCTATTACCTATGTGTTGTTTATGATCTTGCATGCTCTCCGTTATTAGTAGAGGCTCTGGCCAAGTTTTTGCTCTTAACTCCAAGAGTGGTATTTATGCTCGATAATGGGTTCATGCCTCCATTAAATCTGGGACAGTGACAGAAAGTTCTAAGGTTGTGGATGTGTTGTTGCCACTAGGGATAAAACATTGATGCTATGTCTAAGGATGTAGTTGTTGATTACATTACGCACCATACTTAATGCAATTGTCTCGTTGCTTGCAACTTAATACCGGAAGGGGTTCGGATCATAACCTGAAGGTGGACTTTTTAGGCATAGATGCATGCTCGGATGGCGGTCTATGTACTTTGTCGTAATGCCCTGATTAAATCTCACTATATTTATCATATCATGTATGTGCATTGTTATGCCCTTTCTATTTGTCAATTGCCCGACTGTAATTTGTTCACCCAACATGCTTTAATCTTATGGGAGAGACACCTCTAGTGAATTGTGGACCCCGGTCCTATTCTTTACATCGCATACAATCTACTGCAATTGTTCTTTACTATTTTCTTTGCAAACAATCATCTTCCACACAATACGGTTAATCCTTTGTTACAGCAAGCCGGTGAGATTGACAACCTCACTGTTTCGTTGGGGCAAAGTACTTTGGTTGTGTTGTGCAGGTTCCACGTTGGCGCCGGAATCCTCGGTGTTGCGCCGCATCACATTTCGCCACCATCAACCTTCAACGTGCTTCTTGGCTCCTCCTGGTTCGATTAAACCTTGGTTTCTTTCCGAGGGAAAACTTGCCACCGTGCGCATCATACCTTCCTCTTGGGGTTCCCAACGGACGTGTACATCTACGCGCATCAAGCCTCGTTTTCCGGCGCCGTTGCCGGGGAGATCAAGACACGCTCGCAAGGGGAGTCTCCACTTCCCAATCTCTTTACTTTGTTTTTGTCTTGCTTTATTTTATTTACTACTTTGTTTGCTGCACTTAAACAAAACACAAAAAAATTAGTTGCTAGTTTTACTTTATTTACTGTCTTGCTTTCTATATCAAAAACACACAAAAAATTAGTTACTTGTCTTTACTTTATTTGCCTAGTTTACTTTATTGCTACTAAAATGAGTAATCCTGAAGTTGAAGTTCGTTCTTTTAAGCAACAAGGTGGAGAAAGTTTTAAAGATGCTTGGTACAGAATTAGTAATGCTCATCATAGGTGCATTAAGAAACACTCCACCACTATCCTTCTTAGGAACTTTTATGTTGGTTTATCTAGTTGGAATAGGTATGTTCTTGATACTCTTTCGGGAGGTAATTTCCTAGGTACTCCTGCTTTAGAAGCTAGTTGCATCATTGAGAGCCTAGTTGGAATACCACCTGTTAATGAAGTTAAAATTGAAATATCTCTTGAGGATGTTATGAAAAAATTGGAAACCATAGAGAAAAAATTTTCCAAGTATTGAAACTAAATTGGAAATGTTACTTGATAAAACTGATGAACTTGATAAATCCTTAGGAGGAATTGATGAAAGAATTAGTATCCTAGGAACTTGTGTTGTCCATGATAATCAAACCAATAGGATTGATGAACTTGAAAAAGCTATGGGAACCTTGGGTTCAACTTTTTCTTCTCTTAAGTATAAGGAGAAAGCTTATGTGGGTAAAGAGCAAAAATTCATGTATGCCTCTAAGGTGCCTAAACAAAAGAATTATTATAGGCCCAAAATTGCCAAAACCCCTAGCACCACCATAGAAAATTTAGATAATGGAGCACCTAAAGTACCCTCTGCAACAAGTTGTGTTTGCAAGAAAAGTTATGATGTTGATGCTTCTACTCTTGATGTTACTTGATTTGCACTTTCGCGCCTAGCCGAAAGGCGTTAAAGAAAAGCACTTCTTGGGAGATAACCCATGTGTTTATTTTACTACAGCAATTTTTGTTTTGTTGAGTCTTGGAAGTTGTTTACTACTGTAGCAACCTCTCCTTATCATGTTTTTGTGCCAAGTAAAGTTTCTATGCTAAAGTTGATGTTATATTTGGGATCGCTGCGCAGAAACAGCATTGTCTGTCTCGTCACGAATTCTGGCATAAGTCTCTGTAAAAAATTCGAAAAAATCTGCAAAATTACGAGCGTGATCCTCGGATATGTACGCAACTTTCATTAGTTTTGAGTTTTTCCATTTGAGCAAGTCTAGTGCCCCTTTCAGGTTCGTCTTTATGGACTGTTCGTTTTTGACAGATTCTGCCTTTTATTTCGCATTGCCGTATTTGCTATGTTGGATGAATTTCTTTGATCCATTAATGTCCAAGTAGCTTTGTGCAATGTCCAGAAGTGTTAAGAATGATTGTGTCACCTCTGAATATGTGAATTTTTAATTCTGCACTAACCCTCTAATGAGTTTGCTTGAAGTTTGGTGTGAAGGAAGTTTTGAAGGGTCAAGAGAGGAGTATGATATACTATGATCAAGAGGAGTGAAAGCTCTAAGCTTGGAGATGCCCCCGTGGTTCATCCCTGCATATTTTAAGAAGACTCAAGTGTCTAAGCTTGGGGATGCCCAAGGCATCCCCTTCTTCATCGACAACATCATCGGGTTCCTCCCTCGGAACTATATTTTTATTCGATCACATCTTATGTACTTTGCTTGGAGCGTCGGTTTGTTTTGTTTTTGTTTTTGTTTGAATAAAATGGATCCTAGCATTCACTGTATGGGAGAGAGACACGCTCCGCTGTTGCATATGGACAAATATGTCCTTAGGCTTTACTCATAATGTTCAAGGCGAAGGTTGAAATTTTTTCGTTAAATTGTTATATGGTTGGAATCGGGAAATGCTACATGTAGTAATTCTAAAATGTCTTGGATAACGTGATACTTGGCAATTGTTGTGCTCATGTTTAAGCTCTTGCATCATATACTTTGCACCCATTAATGAAGAAATACATAGAGCTTGCTAAAATTTGGTTTGCATATTTGGTCTCTCTAAGGTCTAGATAATTTATAGTATTGAGTTTTGAACAACAAGGAAGACGGTGTAGAGTCTTATAATGTTTACAATACGTCTTTTATGTGAGTTTTGCTGCACCGGTTCATCCTTGAGTTTGCTTCAAATAACCTTGCTAGCCTAAACCTTGTATCGAGAGGGAATACTTCTCATGCATCCAAAATCCTTGAGCCAACCACTATGCCATTCGTGTCCATCATACCTACCTACTACATGGTATTTCTCCGCCATTCCAAAGTAAATTGCTTGAGTGCTACCTTTAAAATTTCATCATTCGCCTTTGCAATATATAGCTCATGGGACAAAATAGCCTTAAAAACTATTGTGGTATTGAATATGTACTTATGCACTTTATCTCTTATTAAGTTGCTTGTTGTGCGATAACCATGCTTCTGGGGACGCCATCAATTCTTTGTTGAATATCATGTGAGTTGCTATGCATGTCCGTCTTGTCTGAAGTAAGAGAGATCTACCACCTTAATGGTTAGAGCATGCGTATTGTTAGAGAAGAACATTGGGCCGCTAACTAAAGCCATGAATCATGGTGGAAGTTTCGAGTTTTGGACATATATCCTCAATCTCATATGAGAACACTAATTGTTGCCACATGCTTATGCATTAAAGAGGAGTCCATTATCTCGTTGTCCATGTTGTCCCGGTATGGATGTCTAAGTTGAGAATAATCAAAAGCGAGAAATCCAAAATGCGAGCTTTCTCCTTAGACCTTTGTACAGGCGGCATGGAGGTACCCCTTTGTGACACTTGGTTAAAACATGTGTATTGCGATGATCCGGTAGTCCAAGCTAATTAGGACAAGGTGCGGGCACTATTAGTATACTATGCATGAGGCTTGCAACTTGTAAGATATAATTTACATAATACATATGCTTTATTACTACCGTTGACAAAATTGTTTCATGTTTTCAAAATATAAGCTCTAGCACAAATATCGCAATCGATGCTTTCCTCTTTGAAGGACCTTTCTTTTACTTTTATTGTTGAGTCAGTTTACCTATCTCTCTCCACCTTAAGAAGCAAACACTTGTGTGAACTGTGCATTGATTCCTACATACTTGCATATTGCACTTGTTATATTACTTTACATTGACACTATCCATGAGATATACATGTTATAAGTTGAAAGCAACCGCTGAAACTTAATCTTCCTTTGTGTTGCTTCAATACCTTTACTTTGATTTATTGCTTTATGAGTTAACTCTTATGCAAGACTTATTGATGCTTGTCTTGAAGTACTATTCATGAAAAGTCTTTGCTTTATGATTCATTTGTTTACTCATGTCATTACCATTGTTTTGATCGCTGCATTCATTACATATGCTTACAATAGTATGATCAAGGTTATGATGGCATGTCACTCCAGTAAATTATCCTTGTTATCGTTTACCTGCTCGGGACGAGCAGAACTAAGCTTGGGGATGCTGATACGTCTCCGACGTATCGATAATTTCTTATGTTCATGCTACATTATTGATGATATCTACATGTTTTATACACATTATATGTCGTATTTACGCATTTTCCGGCACTAACCTATTAACAAGATGCCGAAGAGCCGATTCGTTGTTTTCTGCTGTTTTTGGTTTCAGAAATCCTAGTAAGGAAATATTCTCGGAATTGGACGAAATCAACGCCCAGGGTCCTATTTTTGCACGAAGCTTCCAGAAGACCGAGGGGGAAAGGAAGTGGGGCCACGAGGCGCCGCCACACTAGGGCCCTGGCCGCGCGGCCCTAGTGTGTGGGGCCCTCGTGTGGCCCCTCGCGTTGCCCTTCCGCCTACTTAAAGTCTTCGTCGCGAAACCCTCTGTACCGAGAGCCACGATACGGAAAACCTTCCAGAGACGCCGCCGCCGCCAATCCCATCTCGGGGGATCGGGAGATCGCCTCCGGCACCACGACGGAGAGGGGAATCATCTCCCGGAGGACTCTTCATCGCCATGATCGCCTCCGGAGTGATGAGTGAGTAGTTCACCCCTGGACTATGGGTCCATAGCAGTAGCTAGATGGTCGTCTTCTCCTAATTATGCTTCATTGTTGGATCTTGTGAGCTGCCTAACATGATCAAGATCATCTATCTGTAATACTATATGTTGTGTTTGTCGGGATCCGATGGATAGAGAATACTATGTTATGGTGATTATCAATCTATTACCTATGTGTTGTTTATGATCTTGCATTCTCTCCGTTATTAGTAGAGGCTCTGGCCAAGTTTTTGCTCTTAACTCCAAGAGGGAGTATTTATGCTCGATAGTGGGTTCATGCCTCCATTAAATCTGGGACAGTGACATAAAGTTCTAAGGTTGTGGATGTGTTGTTGCCACTAGGGATAAAACATTGATGCTATGTCTAAGGATGTAGTTGTTGATTACATTACGCACCATACTTAATGCAATTGTCTCGTTGCTTGCAACTTAATACTGGAAGGGGTTCGGATGATAACTCGAAGGTGGACTTTTTAGGCATAGATGCATGCTCGGATGGCGGTCTATGTACTTTTTCGTAATGCCTCGATTAAATCTCACTATATTTATCATATCATGTATGTGCATTGTTATGCCCTTTCTATTTGTCAATTGCCCGACTGTAATTTGTTCACCCAACATGCTTTAATCTTATGGGAGAGACACCTCTAGTGAACTGTGGACCCCGGTCCTATTCTTTACATCGCATACAATCTACTGCAATTGTTCTTTACTATTTTCTTTGCAAACAATCATCTTCCACACAATACGGTTAATCCTTTGTTACAGCAAGCCGGTGAGATTGACAACCTCACTCGTTTCGTTGGGGCAAAGTACTTTGGTTGTGTTGTGCGGGTTCCACGTTGGCGCCGGAATCCCCGGTGTTGCGCCGCATCACATTTCGCCACCATCAACCTTCAACGTGCTTCTTGGCTCCTCCCGGTTCGATTAAACCTTGGTTTCTTTCTCGAGGGAAAACTTGCCACCGTGCGCATCATACCTTCCTCTTGGGGTTCCCAACGGACGTGTACATCTACGCGCATCGGGGCCCCACACAACAGGCCGGCGCGGCCGGGGCTTGGGCCGCGCCGCCTCGGTGTGTGGCCCCTCGTGGCCCCACTTCGTCTCCCTTTCGGTCTTCTGGAAGCTTCGTGTAAAAATAGGCCCCTGGGCGTTGATTTCGTCCAATTCCGAGAATATTTCCTTACTAGGATTTCTGAAACAAAAAACAGCAGAAAACAGCAACTGGCACTTCGACATCTTGTTAATAGGTTAGTGCCGGAAAATGTATAATTATGCTGTAAAGTATGTATAAAACATTCAACTATTGTAATAAAAGTAGCATGGAACATAAGAAATTATAGATACGTTTGAGACGTATCAAGCATCCCCAAGCTTAGTTCCTACTCGTCCTCGAGTAGGTAAACGATAACACAAATAATTTCTGAAGTGAGATGCTACCAACATAATCTTGATCAACATTATTGTAAAGCATATGAGATGAATGGAGTGATCTGAACAAAAGATTGCTAACAAAGATAATTACTAAACAAATGAATCATATAGCAAAACTTTTCATGAATAGTACTTTCAAGACAAGTATCAATAAGACTTGTATAAGAGATAACTCATAAGCAATAAATTCTAAGTAGAATGCATTGAAGCAACACAAAGGATGATTAAGTTTCAGCGGTTGCTTTCAACTTGTAACATGTATATCTCATGGATATTTGTCAACATAGAGTAATATAACAGGTGCAATAAGTAAACATGTAAGAATCAATGCACACAGTTAACACAAGTGTTTGCTTCTAAGATAGAAAGAAGTGGGTAAACTGACTCAACAATAAAGTAAAAGATTGGCCCTTCGCAGAGGGAAGCATGGATTACTATTTTTGTGCTAGAGCTTTTATTTTGAAAACATAGAAACAATTTTGTCAACGGTAGTAATAATTCATATGTGCTATGCATAATACTTCCTACAAGTTGCATGTCTCATGCATAGAGTACTAATAGTGCTCGCACCTTGTCCTACTTAGCTCGGAAACACGGATTCTCATCGCATAACATATGCTTCAACCAAGTGTCACAAAGGGGTACCTCTATGCCGCCTGTACAAAGGTCTAAGGAGAAAGCACGCATTGGATTTCTCGCTTTTGATTATTCTCAACTTAGACATCCATACCGGGACAACATAGACAACAGATAATGGACTCCTCTTTTTAATGCTTAAGCATTCAACAACAGTTAATATTCTCATAAGAGATTGAGGTTGTATGTCCAAACTGAAACTTCCACCATGATACATGGCTTTAGTTAGCGGCCCAATGTTCTTCTCTAACATATGCATACTAAAACCATTTGATCATGAAGTCCACTTACTTCGGACAAGACGAACATGCATAGCATCTCACATGATATCCACCAAAAATAAAGTTGATGGCGTCCCCAGAAAACATGGTTACCGCTCAACAAGCAACTTATAAGAATTAAGACACATAACTACATATTCATCACCACAATAGTTTTTAAGCTATTTGTCCCATGAGCTATATATTGTAAAGGTAGAGGAATGAAATTTAAAGGTAGCACACAAGTAATTTACTTTGGAATGGCAAGAAATACCACATAATAGGTAGATATGGTGGACACAAATGGCATGGAGTTTGGCTCAAGGTGTTTGGATGCACGAGAAGCATTTCCTCTCAGTACAAGGTTTGGGCTAGAAAGGTTGTTTGAAGCAAACACAAGTATGAACAGGTACAGCAAAACTCACACAAGAACATATTGCAAGCATTATAAGGCTCTACACTGTCTTCCTTGTTGTTCAAACACTTTTCCCGAAAATATCTAGACTTAGAGAGATCAATCATGCAAACCAAATTAAACAAGCACTACAGTAGTTCTTCATTAATAGATTAAACTACATGATGCAAGAGCTTAAACATGATCTATGAGAGCTCAAACAATTGCCAAATTTACCAAACCATATGCAGCATTTTCCAATTCCAACCAAATAGTAATCTAACGAAGCAATGAGCTTTCGCCATGAACATTAAAGCACACTTAAGAACACAAGTGTTCCATAAGAAAAAGCGGAACGTAATATCTCCAATATAAGAATGGCGGGATCCAACTTTATTCAAAACAAAAAAAAAACTAACCGACGCTCCAAGTAAAGAACATAAGAATGTGACGGAATAAAAATATAGTTTCACTAGAAATGACCTGATAATGTTGTCGATGAAGAAGGGGATGCCTTGGGCATCCCCAAGCTTAGATGCTTGAGTCTTCTTAAAATATGCAGGGATGTACCACCGGGGCATCCCCAAGCTTAGACCTTTCACTCTTCTTGATCATAGTATATCATCCTCTTCTCTTGACCGTTGAAAACTTCCTTCACACAAACTTCAAGCAAACTCAAGAGAGGGTTAGTGCATAACCACAAATTCACATATTCAGAGGTGACACAATTATTCTTAACACTTCTGGACATTGCACAAAGCTTCTGAAAGTTAATGGAACAAAGAAACTCATTCAACATAGCAAAAGCGGCAATGCGAAATAAAAGACAGAATCTATCAAAAACAGAACAGTCCGTAAAGATGCATCTGGACTGGGCACTTAACTTGCTCAAATGGAAAAACTCAAAACTAATGAAAGTTGCGTACATATCTGAGGATCACGCTCGTAAATTTGCAGATTTTTTCGAATTTTTTACAGAGACTTATGCCAGAATTCGTGACAGACAACAATGTTGTTTCTGCGCAGCGATCCCAAATATAACATCAACTTTAGCATATAAACTTTACTTGGCACAAAAACATGATAAGGAGAGGTTGCTACAGTAGTAAACAACTTCCAAGACTCAACAATACAGTAAATAAAGTAAAACATGGGTTATCTCCCAAGAAGTGCTTTTCTTTAACGCCTTTCAGCTAGGCGCAGAAAGTGCAAATCAAGTAACATCAAAAGATGAAGCATCAACATTATTATTTTTCTTGCAAACACAACTTGTTGCAGAGGGTACTTTAGGTGCTCCATTATCTAAATTTTCTATGGTGGTGCTAGGGGTTTTAGCAATTTTAGGCCTATAATAATTCTTTTGTTTAGGCACCTTAGAGGCATACATGAATTTTTTGCTCTTTACCCACATAAGCTTTCTCCTTATACTTGAGAGAAGAAAAGGTTGAACCCAAGGTTCCCATAGCTTTTTCAAGTTCATCAATCCTATTGGTTTGATTATCCTGGACAACACAAGTTCCTAGGACACTAATTCTTTCATCAATTCCTCCTAGAGATTTATCAGGTTCATCAGTTTTATCAAGTAGCATTCCCAATTTAGTTTCAACACTTGGAAAATTTTTCTCTATGGTTTCCAATTTTTTCATAACATTCTCAAGAGAGATTTCAATTTTAACTTCATTAACAGGTGGTATTCCAACTAGACTCTCAATGATGCAACTAGCTTCTAAAGCAGGAGTACCTAGGAAATTACCTCCCGAAAGAGTATCAAGAACATACCTATTCCAACTAGATAAACCAACATAAAAGTTCCTAAGAAGGATAGTGGTGGAGTGTTTCTTAATACACCTATGATGAGCATTACTAATTCTGTACCAAGCATCTTTAAAACTTTCTCCACCTTGTTTCTTAAAAGAACGAACTTCAACTTCAGGATTACTCATTATAACAGTAATAAAGTAAACTAGGCAAATAAAGTAAAGACAAGTAACTAATTTTTTGTGTTTTTGATATAGAAAACAAGATAGTAAATAAAGTAAAGCTAGTGATACGTCCAATTTGCATCACTATTTTGTATCATAATTTGCTGTTATTCATTGATATATTTCATATTGGGACACAATACTTATGTTATTTCATCTATTTTGCATGTTTCATCATCATGGGAGGATCAAGCACCGGAGCCAGGATTCTGCTGGAAAAAGCACCGTCAGAACGCAATATTTCGGAAGATCAAATGTGGAAGGGAATTTCACGTAAATTCCTATTTTTCCAGATGACGGAGGGAGCCGAAGGGGAGCAGAGAGGAGCCACCGTGGGCCCGGACCCTAGGGCGGCGCGGCCCATGGCTCGGCCGCGCCACCCCGTGGTCCGGGGGCCCCACAGCCCCTTTCGCCTCCTTTTCTTCGCGTACTCCTTCGTCCCGAAAACCTAAGCCACAGAGAGGACCTCACGAGGGGTTACAGCCCGCCTCGCGGGGCGGAGAACACCGAGAGAGAAAAGAGCTCTCCGGCGGGCAGGAATCCGCCGGGGAAATTCCCTCCCGGAGGGGGAAATCGACGCCATTGTCATCGTCATCGAGCTGGACATCATCTCCATCATCATCATCATCTCCACCATCTACACCGCCATCACCACCGCTGCACCTCGTCACCGCTGTAGCAATTCGGGTTAAATCTTGATTGTTTGATAGGGAAACTCTCCGGTGTTATTCTATACTTGTTGTAGATGCTATTGAGTGAAACCATTGAACCAAGGTTTATGTTCAGATTGTTATTCATCATCATATCACCTCTGATTGTATTCCATATGATGTCTCGTGAGTAGTTCGTTTAGTTCTTGAGGACATGGGTGAAGTCTAAATGCTAGTAGTGAATTATGGTTGAGTAATATTCAATGTTATGATATTTAAGTTGTGGTGTCATTCTTCTAGTGGTGTCGTGTGAACGTCGACTACACGACACTTCACCATTTATGGGCCTAGGGGAGTGCATCTTGTATTCGGTTGCTAATTGCGGGGTTGCCGGAGTGACGAAACCCGAGCCCCCGTTAGTATATCGATGCAAGAGGGATCGCAGGATCTCGCAGTTTAAGGCTCGTGGTTAGATTTATCTTAATTACTTTCTTGTAGTTGCGGATGCTTGCAAGGGGTATAATCACAAGTATGTATTAGTCCTAGGAAGGGCGGTGCATTAGCATAGGTTCACCCACACAACACTTATCAAAACAATGAAGATTATTTAGCCACATGAAGCGAAAGTACTAGACTAAAATCCCCGTGTGTCCTCAAGAACGTTTGGTCATTATAAGTAAACAAACCGGCTTGTCCTTTGTGCTAAAAAGGATTGGGCCACTCGCTGCAATTATTTCTCTCGCATTTTACTTACTCGTACTTTATTCATCTGTTACATCGAAACCCCTTGAATACTTGTTTGTGAGCATTTGCAGTGAATCCTTCATCGAAACTGCTGCCAACACCTTCTGCTCCTCGTTGGGATCGACATTCTTACTTATCGAAGATACTACGATACACCCCCTATACTTGTGGGTCATCAAGACTATTTTCTGGCGCCGTTGCCGGGGAGTGAAGCGCTATTGGTAAGTGGAATTGGTAAGGAAAACCTTTACTCGTTTGTGCTGATTTTATTTCTGCCTCGCTGCTATAAATCATTATGGAGAGATCTTCTCTTCAATTTCTATTTGGGAAATCTACTACTACCGCAACGGTAGTGGATGAAGCGCCAGGTGAGGAAGTAGTACCATATAAAATACCTATGAAAATTATTGAACGTGTTATGGATAACCGCTATGAAGGGGGTGGAACTCGTCCATCCTGGTGATCATTTATTGTTTTTGCATGAATTATGCGGGTTATTCAAATGTGCAGGTATTTCTATGAATGAAGTTAGGAAGAAACTATTCACTATATCGCTGTCCGGTAAAGCGGCGCACCTGGTATAAATTGTCTGAAGAATGGTGATTCTATTGATTGGGAGGACATTGTGCCTTTATTTTATTCCAAATTTTATCCTCCAAGTGAAATTCACAAAGATCGGAACCGCATATATAATTTCTGGCCTCATGATGGAGAGAGTATTGCCCAAGCTTGGGGGAGATTGAAGTCTTTAATGCTCAAATGCCCCATTCATGAGCTTCCGGTAATGTTATTATTGATAATTTCTATGCAAGACTTTCTTTTCAAGACAAGACCTTGCTGGATACTTCTTGTTCCGGATCATTTACACGCAACAAAGAAGAGTTTAAAAGGGACCTTCTTGATCGGATCCAAGAAAATACCGAAGGATGGGAGAACGACAAAGATAGAGAATCAGGTATAATTTATGATTATAAATGCATTGAAGCTTTTATGGATACTGATAAATTTCGTAATATGAGTGCTATATATGGTCTTGATTCCCAAGTTGTTGCAAATCTTTATAAAGCTTTTGCCTCTCATTATGAACTGCCTAAGAAGAATTTTGATAAGTATCATGAACCGTATAAAGATAAAGTTGATTCATCTGTAAACAAATGTGTAGTGATTGAAACTGTTGATAATGTTATTCCCGAAGCTTATATTGAAAAAACTCCTTTCCCTCGCTAAAATGAAGGAGTACTCTGTCATATCTAGTGCGGTTAATAAAAGTGAAAAGAAACCTAAAGAACTCCGAAGAACAAATTAAAATTGAACCTCGTCGTTGCAATAGTTAAAGATCTTGTGACCGAAAATGTGGAGGATGGTCATATTATTTTCTCGTGAAGATGCTTCTAATATTGTTTCACATCCTAATAAACCCAAACAAGTTAGTGTTCCTATGCTATCTGTTAGAATTGGTGATCATTGCTATTATGGTTTATGTGATATTGGTGCAAGTGTTAGTGCTATTCCTTATGAGCTTTACACGGAGATTATGCATGAAATTGGTTCTTGTGAACTTGAAGATATTGATGTGGTTATTCATCTGGCTAATAGAGAAACTATTTCTCCAATTGGTATTGTTCGAGATGTGGAAGTTCTATGTGGTAAGATTAAATATCCTGCTGACTTTTTGGTACTTGGTTCTGCTGCTAGTGATCATTGTCCTATCATTTTTGGTAGACCTTTTCTAAATACTTGTGGAGCTATTATAGATTGTAAGAAAGAGAAAATTTTGACTAGATTTGCTGGTGAACCTTATGAATTTAACTTTTCTAAATTTACCAAAACTCCTTATAAAACCGACTTGCCTAGTAATGATTTTAAAATGGAGCAAGTGTGCATCTATTGTTCTTGTTCCTAATAATCCTTTGCAGCAACATTTGGAGAATAGTGAAAGTGAAGCTTTTAGGAAAGAAAGAGATGAGCTTGAGGAAATTTTTCTTCGCCAACCTATTCTCAAGCATGATTTACCGGTGGAAGATTTGGGTACAACACCGCCACCAAAGGAAGATCATGTTTTTGATTTAAAACCTTTACCTGATAATCTTAAATATGCTCATATTGATGATAAGAAAATATATCCTGTTATTATTAGTTCTAAGCTTTCAGAGATTGAGGAAGAAAGGTTATTGGAAATATTGAAGAAACACCGAGGAGCTATTGGCTATACTCTTGATGATTTGAAAGGGATTTCTCCTTCTATTTGCCAACATGCTATTAATATGGAAGAAGATGCAAAGCCTCGTTGTTGAACATCAACGTCGTCTAATTCCGAAGATGAAAGAGGTGGTAAGGAACGAGGTATTAAAACTTCTTGAAGCTCGGTATTATATATCCTATTGCCGATAGTAGATGGGTTAGTCCTGTGCATTGTGTTCCTAAGAAGGGAGGAATGACTCGTTGTGCCTAATGATAATGATGAGCTTATTCCTCAAAGAATAGTTGTAGGGTATAGAATGTGCATTGATTTTCGAAAAGTTAATAAAGTTACTAAGAAAGATCATTACCCTTTACCCTTTATTGATCAAATGCTAGAAAGGCTATCTAAAAACACTCATTTTTGCTTTCTTGATGGTTATTCTGGGTTTTCACAAATTGCTGTTAAAGCTAAAGATCAAGAGAAAACCACGTTTACTTGTCCTTATGGAACTTATGCTTATAGGCGTATGCCTTTTGGTTTATGTAATGCTCCTGCTACTTTTCAAAGATGCATGTCCGCTATTTTTCATGGTTTTTGCGAAAGTATTGTAGAGGTGTTCATGGATGATTTTTCTGTCTATGGAAATTCTTTTGATAATTGCTTGCGAAACCTCGATAAAGTTTTGCAGAGATGTGAAGAAACTAACCTTGTTCTTAATTGGGAGAAATGCCACTTTATGGTTAATGAAGGAATTGTATTGGGACATAAAATTTCCGAGAGAGGTATTGAAGTTGATAGAGCTAAAGTTGAAGCAATTGAGAAGATGCCCTATCCGAGGGATGTTAAAGGTATTCGTAGTGTTCTTGGTCATGTCGGGTTTTATAGGAGATTTATTAAAGATTTCTCTAAAATTTCAAAACCTCTTACTAATCTTCTTCAAAAAGATGTACCTTTTGTTTTTGATGATGATTGTAAGGAAGCTTTTGAAACTCTAAAGAAAGCCCTAACAACTCGCTCCCGTAGTCGAACCTCCCGATTGGAATTTGCCTTTTGAAATTATGTGTGATGCTAGTGATTTTGTCGTAGGCGCTGTTCTTGGACAGCGAGTAGATAAAAAATTAAATGTTATTCATTATGCTAGTAAGACTCTTGATGCTGCTCAAAGAAATTATGCTACAACCGAAAAGGAATTGTTAGTCTGTAGTCTTTGCTTGTGACAAGTTTAGACCCTATATTGTTGATTCAAAAGTTACGATTCATACTGATCATGCTGCAATTAGATACCTTATGACAAAGAAAGATGCTAAGCCAAGGCTTATTAGATGGGTACTTCTGTTGCAAGAATTTGATTTACATATTATAGATAGGAAAGGTGCTGATAATCCCGTTGCTGATAATTTGTCTAGATTGGAAAATATTGCTTATGATCCTGTTCCTGTTAATGATAGTTTTCCAAATGAACAATTGGCTGTAATAAAGGTGAGCTCGCGAGAGAGCCCTTGGTATGCAGATTATGCTAACTTTATTGTTTCGAAGTATTTGCCTCCAACCTTTTCAGCTCAGCAAAGGAGGAAATTCTTTTATGACTTGAGGCATTATTTTTGGGATGATCCACACTTATATATATAAAGAAGGAGTAGACGGTATTATGCGAAGATGTGTTCCTGAATATGAACAACAGGAGATATTGAATAAATGTCATGGTAGTGTTTATGGAGGACATCACGCTGGAGATAGAACCGCGCAAAAGGTTCTACAATCAGGTTTTTATTGGCCAACACTCTTCAAAGATGCAAGGAAATTTATTTTATCTTGTGATGAATGTCAAAGAGTTGGTAATATCTCTAGACGCAATGAAATGCCTATGAATTATACTCTTGTTATTGAACCATTCGATTGTTGGGGATTCGACTTCATGGGTCCTTTCCCTTCTTCGGACGGTAACACTCATATACTTGTCGCTGTTGATTATGTTACTAAATGGGTAGAAGCTATACCTACAAAAAGTGCAGATGGTGAGACCTCTATAAAAATGCTTGTAGATGTTATATTTCCTAGATTTGGAGTACCTAGATATATTATGACTGATGGAGGTTCTCATTTTATTCATGGAGGTTTTAGAAAAACTCTTGCTAAGTATGGTATTAATCATAGAATTGCTTCCGCTTATCACCCTCAAACTAGTGGTCAAGTAGAATTATCAAATAGAGAGATTAAAGCTATCTTAGGAAAGACTCGTTAATAAATCTAGAAAGAATTGGGCTAGCAAATTGAAAGAAGCACTATGGGCTTATAGAACTGCTTATAAAAATCCTATGGGAATGTCACCTTATAAAATGGTTTATGGAAAAGCTTGTCATTTACCTTTAGAACTAGAGCACAAAGCTTATTGGGTCGTTAGAGAACTAAATAAAGATCCTAAATTAGCCGGTAATAAGAGGTTGTTGCAATTAAGTTCTCTAGATGAATGGAGAAGTGAAGCTTATGAAAATGCTAAACTCTTTAAAGAAAAAGTTAAGAAGTGGCATGATAGAAGGATCATTAAAAGAGAATTTAATGTTGGAGATAAAGTTCTATTGTATCGGTCTCGTCTCAGATTCTTTGCAGGGAAATTACTCTCGAAGTGGGAAGGACCATATGTTGTTGAGGAGGTGTATCGTTCAGGAGCAATTAAAATTAGCTCTCTCCAAGGCAATGCCACACAAGTGGTGAATGGACAAAGACTCAAGCATTATATCTCGGGTGATTCTTATAATGTTGATGTTGATATTATTCAAGTGGAAACACCGGAGGCTTTCATCAAAGGACAAATTGACAGTCCGCCAGAACTGGACTTTGAATAGGTAACAGTACAGCAACAAAGACAAGGGGCCTTGGAGGGAAGAGATGGATGAAAGGATCAATAAGGAGAAGGAGAAGATAGCATCAGCAAAAGGAGAGTGGGAAGCTACGAGGAGTAAGCCAATTTTGGTGGGATCGGTTAATACTGGGCGTTCTTTTTCTCATAACTTGCAGGGAGCTCTTCCGCCTGCTCTGGACCTCGACTCTTTCCCTTGTGTGGAGGAAGCAATACGGGTTGCTGATGAGTTTTGTGATCAATATCGTGCTCTAAGAAGGGAAGTGGAGATACTTCAGGAGGAGAACCAGCGACTTCGCAAATGTCGGAATATTACTCAAATCCCAGAGACAAGGCCGTCACCGCCACACTCGGGTAACAATGAGTCTCTTCAGGTTTTGGTGCAGAATTACAAAATTGAGAAGCTGAAGCTGAAGGAGATCCTTATGAAGCGCGAGAGGAATCCATCGCCATCATCACCGAAGGAGTAATTCATCATCGGTATTGGCATCCCCTTGGTTTGTTCCAAGCTTGGGGGAGTGCCGCGGTATCACATCATCACCACCTTTATCTTTTACTATCAAGTAGTGTCATATCATGAGTAGGGAAGTTATCATATGGAATAGTATGCAATGTGGAAGTATCTCTCTTAGTTAGTTATCTATGTATCCGTTGGTGTGAGTTATCGTTATGGAATATTAATGAGAAGTTCTATCATTTACTTTTTGCACACCTTATTTTAGTTTGCAATCTCCATTATATGATTACTCTTGACATGAGTATTGATATCACTTTGGGAGCATCAAGTAAATCTATTTGGTTTTGGCAAACTTAGCATTGGTCAATAGCAACAACATTTTGATGTTTAATAGAAGAGAGAAATACACTTAGATATATTATTCTATTATCTCTATGCTTAGTATTCTAAAGTTAAAATTGCTTGTACTTATGAGAAAGATGCATGATTGTTCTATCATATGTATATTTGTTTGTTTCCCTCAACCTTTATGCTTGCTATCAAACCTTGCTAGCCAAAGACCTGTATCGAGAGGGAATGCTTCTCATACATCCATAACCTTAGACCAAACCTATGCCATTCGTGTCCACCATACCTACTAACTACATGGTATTTTCTGCCATTCCAAGTAAATACTTCATGTGCTACCTTTAAATTATTCAAATTACTACTCCTTATTTGTGTCAATGTTTTATAGCTCATGAGGAAGTATGTGGTGTTTTATCTTTCAATCTTGTTGGGCGGACTTTCACAATGGACTAGCGGCACATCCGCTTATCCAATAATTTTGCAATAAGAGCTGGCAACGGGGTTCCCAGCCCCAATTAATAACTTTCATTAATAATTCTCTTCACATGTTTTGCTCTGATTTATCAATAAGCAACTTAATTTTGCAATAGACACTCCTCCATGGTATGTGAATGTTGGAAGGCACCCGAGGATTCGGTTAGCCATGGATTGAGAAAGCCAAGGTTGGGGGGAGTGTCATCCTTAATAAAACTAAAATACTTGTGTAAACAAAAGAGAAGGGGGATGATCTACCTTGCTGGTAGAGATGCCGTCCCTCATGGGAGCCGCTCTTGGAAGGTTCGTTTGGCAAGGGGGTTAGAGTGCCCGCTACCATTCGTTGACAACAACAAACACCGCTCAAAATCTTACTTTTATGCTCTTTATATGATTTCAAAACTTGAAAAGCTCTAGCACATGATTTAATCCCTGCTTCCTCTGCGAAGGGCCTATCTTTTACTTTTATGTTGAGTCGATAGAAACCTATTTCCTTCTATCTCAAGCAAGCAATTGAGTTGTTGTGAACCAATCATTTATGCTATGATTCAGTTAATCATGTCTTTTATACTTTCTTGTTTAGTACCAATTTTATCTGAATGAATATGACTTTGAAGTTATCAATGATTATGAGGAGATTGTTATGCTTGAATATGAAGGCTCAGCTATAAAATCTAATATGAAAGCTTTGCTTAAAAGTACAATTCGTTAGTAGTTCTCTGACCAAGAACAAAGTTTGCCATCACCAGCTATGATTTCTTATGCACCTTTACTTGTGATTTCTCTTTACCTATTTCAAGATGAGTTATATGAGGAAGTTGTTTACTAAAATGTCTTGTGTGAATGAATATGATGCTTCTTGTCCGTATTTTATTTATCGACTCTTCACTCCATAAACATGTGGTCTTGTTTATCGAGCTCAGTTTCGCTTGGGGACAAGCGAGGTCTAAGCTGGGGGGAGTTGATACGTCCAATTTGCATCACTATTTTGTATCATAATTTGCTGTTATTCATTGATATATTTCATATTGGGACACAATACTTATGTTATTTCATCTATTTTGCATGTTTCATCATCATGGGAGGATCAAGCACCGGAGCCGGGATTCTCGCTGGAAAAAGCACCGTCAGAACGCAATATTTCGGAAGATCAAATGTGGAAGGGAATTTCACGTAAATTCCTATTTTTCCAGATGACGGAGGGAGCCAGAAGGGGGAGCAGAGAGGAGCCACTGTGGGCCCAGACCCTAGGGCGGCGCGGCCCATGGCCTGGCCGCGCCACCCTGTGGTCTGGGGGCCCCACAACCCCTTTCGCCTCCTTTTCTTCGCGTACTCCTTCGTCCCGAAAACCTAAGCCACAGAGAGGACCTCACGAGGGGTTACAGCCGCCTCTACGGGGCGGAGAACACCAGAGAGAAAAGAGCTCTCCGGCGGGCAGGAATCCGCCGGGGAAATTCCCTCCCGGAGGGGGAAATCGACGCCATCGTCATCGTCATCGAGCTGGACATCATCTCCATCATCATCATCATCATCTCCACCATCTACACCGCCATCACCACCGCTGCACCTCGTCACCGCTGTAGCAATTCGGGTTAAATCTTGATTGTTTGATAGGGGAAACTCTCCCGGTGTTATTCTATACTTGTTGTAGATGCTATTGAGTGAAACCATTGAACCAAGGTTTATGTTCAGATTGTTATTCATCATCATATCACCTCCGATTGTATTCCATATGATGTCTCGTGAGTAGTTCGTTTAGTTCTTGAGGACATGGGTGAAGTCTAAATGCTAGTAGTGAATTATGGTTGAGTAATATTCAATGTTATGATATTTAAGTTGTGGTGTCATTCTTCTAGTGGTGTCGTGTGAACGTCGACTACACGACACTTCACCATTTATGGGCCTAGGGGAGTGCATCTTGTATTCGGTTGCTAATTGCGGGGTTGCCGGAGTGACAGAAACCTGAGCCCCCGTTAGTATATCGATGCAAGAGGGATCGCAGGATCTCAGAGTTTAAGGCTGTGGTTAGATTTATCTTAATTACTTTCTTGTAGTTGCGGATGCTTGCAAGGGGTATAATCACAAGTATGTATTAGTCCTAGGAAGGGCGGTGCATTAGCATAGGTTCACCCACACAACACTTATCAAAACAATGAAGATTATTTAGCCACATGAAGCGAAAGTACTAGACTAAAATCCCCGTGTGTCCTCAAGAACGTTTGGTCATTATAAGTAAACAAACCGGCTTGTCCTTTGTGCTAAAAAGGATTGGGCCACTCGCTGCAATTATTTCTCTCGCATTTTACTTACTCGTACTTTATTCATCTGTTACATCGAAACCCCTTGAATACTTGTTTGTGCGCATTTGCAGTGAATCCTTCATCGAAACTGCTGCCAACACCTTCTGCTCCTCGTTGGGATCGACATTCTTACTTATCGAAGATACTACGATACACCCCCTATACTTGTGGGTCATCAGCTAGCAACTAATTTTTTTGTGTTTTGTTTAAGTGCAGCAAACAAAGTAGTAAATAAAATAAAGCAAGACAAAAACAAAGTAAAGAGATTGGAAGTGGAGACTCCCCTTGCAGCGTGTCTTGATCTCCCCGGCAACGGCGCCACAACACACCACCAATTCCAATACCACTAGCATCACATTCAATCTCCAATTGCTTATTGAAATCAGGAAGTGCAAGCAACGGTGCAGAAGTTAACAATCATTTCAGTTCATCAAAAGCATGATCTTTGGTTGCGCCCCACTCAAAGACAACACCCTTTTTAGTCAATTCATTCAAAGGTGCAGCAATAGTACTAAAATTGAGCACAAATTAAACCCAGCAAGACCATGAAAACTTCTTACTTGACTCACATTCATGGGAGTAGGCCAATTATGAATAGCTTCAATTTTAGACACATCTACTTCTACTCCATGCTTAGAGATAACATAACCAAAAAATATGACCTTATCTTTGCAAAATGTGCACTTCTCAAGATTACCATAGAGTTTACTATCACTCGATCAACACTTGCAAAACATGTCGAATATGTATAGTATGATCAGATTCAATGCGGCTGTAGATTAATATGACATCAAAGTACACAACCACAAACTTGCCAATAAAATCACGCAAAACATGGTTCATCAGTCTCATGAAAGTACTAGGTGCATTAGTTAACCCAAAAGGCATTACTAACCACTCATATAAACCAAATTTTGTTTTAAAGGCTGTTTTCCATTCATCCCCCTCTTTCATCCTAATTTGATGATAACCACTACGCAAATCAATTTTAGAGAAAACATCAGCACCACTCAATGCATCTAGCATATCCTATAAACGGGGAATAGGATGACGATAAATGTGGCAATGCAACTATATGAATGAAAGGTTGCAATACACTCGAGAGACACTAGCAAAGCTCAACGAAACAGCACAAGATTGCTCAACTACGGGTGCAGAAAAGTAAACTAGGCCTTCACTTGAATCTTACTAGCACTTCACTTTTTCTTTTTGGATTTTCTTTTTGTAACACACGCAGCTATGTAGCTCTTTTTGCTTCTTTTCTATTTTTGTTTTTTTATAACTCAACTCCTTGATAACACGACCAACAGAAATTGCAAAGCACCAAAACCTAATGAGCAGCCTGTCGAGCGGTAAAACTAGTCTCTTTTGGAAAAGTTCCTACTCACTTTATATCGAAAGGTTGTGTCTATGGTTGGGACAAGCACACTGTACACTATGTGGACTCAGAGTAAGAAAAACTAAAACTAGATGATAGCGGAGACTCAAACCCTAACAATACTAGATGGAAGAAAAAGATACGTAAAAAACAACTATGAAAAGCAACTAAAACTCAAAATTAGTGCAATCTAAGGCTATGGCAAACCCTAACCCCAAATTTTTATGGATTTTTCTGGATAGGAAACACTCACAACTTAACTATGGGGTGGATTGTGGAGGGCTTACCGAGGAAACACTGAAATCTGATACCAAGATGATAAGGGGTTGCCCGATCTTCTCAGTAAGCATGGTGGTGATGATGATCACGGGATGAACACAGCGGAGGTAACTTGATGATGAAGTGGATGTTAACTTGTATGACGCGACGAAGTCTCTCGATTGGTATCTGTCGCCAATGCAACAGCTCTCAACCCTGCAAGATATTCGCAACTCCACACACTTGCACACGTAGCCGCCGACCACGAAGCGGTAAGTTGCAACCGTCTAATTCCCAATGGAACAGCAGATGACACAAGACTTTTCAGGGTATACACCAAATCAATGCAATATGGCGTAGAGATTCAATAGAGTTGCAAAGCAATCAACTATGAACTAGGGTTTGTCTTCAACGTGGTCTAAACCTAATTTGGGGGCGTCTTGAGCACTTATATAAGGGTTCAGGACGACCAGGAGTCAAAAATACACATAGAAAACCGAGCAAGATCGGATCTGGTCGAGACAGACTCGGAGTCGGCCGGTCATACGGTCGGTCGACCGGGCCTGGGACCGGGCAGGCCGGTCAAAACTGGACCTGGCACCGGATGGTGACCGGGCTAGGCGTCCAGACATACTGGATAGTGCCCGGTTGGCACCATCTGGGGATCCGGTCGGCCCTGAGCTCGGCCGGTTGGATGCCTGGGACCGGGTGCGCCGGCCGGTCAGACCGGGCCTGGCGCTGGCCTGGACTTCGTCTTCTTCCCTCGCGCATGCTTCTCTCTCCTCCCTCGCGCTTCCATGGAATGTCTTCATGTCCATCTTCATGGCCAGCTCCATGTCCAGCTTCACGTCCAGCTTCTTGTCCAGCTGCTCCTCTCCTCCTCGTGCGATGCTTGCTCCTTCTTCATACCTGATCATACATAAGTAATAGGACTTAGACAGTATAAAGTTCTCATCGATCAAAGTATCACTTAGGAACAAATTCACCTGTTGTTTGAGTAATTCGCACGAGCTCGTGTCATTGGTCCAATCCTAACTTCATTGGACTTGAGCTTCACAGCAGCATCGTCTTCATTTTGCAATGACAGAGGTAGTAGTGTAATAGGGATGTCCAATCCTACTACATCCTAACTTTATTGGACTTGAGCTTCACAGCAGCATTGTCTTCATTTTGCAATGACGGAAGTAGTAGTGTAGTAGGGATGTCCTCATCAGTTGGGAACCAAATAAGATGCACAAATAAATATAAATAAATTGTTAGCAACTAACCGAGATACACAATATAAATTTAGACTTACTCCAATAAATCATGGCTTGGGGAAAAAGATCATGTCAGAACGGTGCGAGGAACCAAAGACGCTATACCTTCATAGATTCTAGCAGCGTGTGCATCCTCACGCTCAATTAATAGATGCCGATCTGCTGCTGCTCAGCCGACTCGCTTTATCTTTGTACCGTGCTCTCTACCGATTTGATACTGTGCCATAAACGCCATATATATATTTTACTCGCTAGTACTAACTCAGTTTCAAGGAATAAGACGCCCACTTATTTTAAGACGAACTTTGACCATAAAAATTGAGCAACAACATTTTGGTTATATTATATATAATTAGTATCGTTGGATTCGTATTGAAAATCACTTTTTAATGATATTAAATTCATACAAACAATCTTTATCTATTTAAAGTAATTATTGGTCAAATAAAAAACACGTAGAACAAAGACGTCTTATTTTTTAAAACGGAGGTAGTAGAACTTAGTCAACGTCATGCAGAACCTATATCTAATCGTCTAAACTTAGTAATCCATAAAAAGCGTTTCAATTTTTTCAAGGTGCGCATGTATAAAGCTGTATAGATGCATGCACGTCTAAATAAAGTTGAGATATCCTTTTTGAATCTGAAATTATTAATAACAAAATTCGTTTCAAATAGGCCATATCCAACGGCCACCCGCAAACGGACATAATTTTACCATCACGTTCCGTGAAGGCCAAAAACGAGGCCCAACGACCAGCCATAAACGGACGTTGCCTCATATTTTATCCGTTTAGTCCCCATTTCTGGAAAATTTGGGCTGGTTTTGCGGTGGCCATGGACAGCACGCGCGTCCTCGCGTTTCCGCGGTAGATTGCGTTGAACCTGCTCGTCAAGGACCGGGGAGGCGAGGAAATGTGGGTTCACACTGTCCACATGCACACAAGCAGTTTTCCTAATGAAGACCCGTCGTCCTCGAGGGATCCAATGGCAGCCCCCACTCCCGGAGCTCTCGCGGACCCAAACCCTAGCTCCCACACCCAACCCCTAGCTCGAGGAAATGGCGAAGGGAGGCGGCTAGTTTCGGCATGGACGCGACGAACAGGAGGCCATCGGGTCTCGCTCTGGCGGCTACTGTGGCAATGGTGGCCGCCGCTTCTTCCGCGCCCCCGCGCAAAGTTGTAACACCACTCTTTTAGCTAAACCTAATTAGGGTTTGTTTGTGCATCATTTCGTTCGCATCGTGTTATTTTCCTTAGAAAAATGCACAAAAGAAAATATTTGAAAACCCTAAGTTTTGTCTGAATTTCTCTGTATCCAAACAATCAAAATATTTCAAAATACTAAAGTCAACCTACATGACACTTCTCTTTTAAGAAGTCCATGTGGTATTTGCAAAATATGAGGAAGTTTGAAATCTTCAAATGGTTTTGAAAACAACAAAGTATTTTGAATACAAATGGAAAACAGAATTTGCAAAAGAAAGCTCCTCCTCAGTCTTGGGCCGCAACCCAACTCTTCTCTCTCCCCTCCTCTCCCTGCGCAGCCCAGCAGGCCAACCCACCAGCAGCCCACACAGCCCAGAAATTTCCCCAAGGGGGTTATCTGCAAAATTGCCAAGTCATCTTCAACCTCCCGATTCGGGAAGCAGCTCGCTGGCAGCCTCCCGTCGCTCCCCTGCGTTGAGATGCCCGCCGCCGCTCGCCGACGCCTACAAGTACCCCCTGCCGCCTCCAGGAAACCCTAGCCTACCGCCACTTCCTCTCTCCCTCGTTTTCTATCGCGAAATCGAAACCCTAGCACTTACAGTAGCCCTGACCTCTGGGGTCGCCACAGGTTTTGGTATCAGAGCAGGATTGCCTGTATGAAACCCTTTCTATTGGCCGATGTTGAGTCTAGTGTTTGCGAAAACTATTTGAAAGCTAAAAGTATTTGCGAAAACCTGATGAGGATTCTTTTTACTCCTTATCTGGTATCGCTCTAAATTCGGAGTCACCTTACCTATTGTTGATTAAAAAAGTTTTACCATCTTTTCTGGTCTAAGCTTAGGTTCCTCAAGGGCAGGTCGTTTCTTAACCAGCTGACCTAGTGTTGAGTTCTCTAACTCTTGTGTGTTCTTTGTTCTCTCTTTGTTTCGTTTCAATCAAGAGATTTCCTTCCATCATGATCTCTCTACTTTGTCGGTTCCACATAATTTTGTTCTAGGCTTCGAGGTTTCCTTTCACCTCGGATGTCTCCGTTTGACTTGCTTGCATACTTCTGAAGCTAGGTATAGCTTCTCAAAAATTTACACCGTGATTACTGCCTCGCAGTGTCCTTTGTGTCACTCAGATAGTAGTTACTCCTTTCTCCATGTTTTAACCCTTGGACTTGAACCGAAGGTCCCGGATTGTGATGGGTTCTTTTGAACCTCAGTACATGATGCTGACCTTTAACCCAAGATCCATTCCACTGACCCCAGTTGTCCATGGTCAAACCATACATCAGGATGGCTAACTTCAAATCCACCTAGCCCTCAAGTCTTTGGCTTTAGTCGTGATTGAATTGTGGCAACAAAAGATCTTTCCTACCATTAGCAATGGCAGAGGTTCTTTTATGGAACCAAATAGATCACGACAAGAGTGCTCTTTCTGAGTCTCACATCTATGGTTGTGACTCTGCCACACCTCTCTTCTCAGCATGAGTTTCGCAAGAGTGCTATCTTGTGCATCTATATCTCTTGATTTCTAATCATGTTCATGTTCCTCCTCTTAGTTGTTTTCCGACCTTTGTCTACTAGTTAGAAACCAAGTTGTAAATGTGCATTGGTGTCTTCTAGTGCATGTTACTCTTGTGGTCCGTCAAGACATCTCACTCCGAGATGTCAGGAGAAACAAACTCTAGTACCTCGTCCATTTCTAGGACCCGGTCAAAGTGTTGTAATCCGCAGAATGTGAGGTTTATGCTCCTTTTGTTCTGTTCTACCTTAGAGTATCACCCTCTTTTATATCTATCGGTCGTGCTAAGTCTCATGACCTTATTGATGAAGTAATGCTCTTGCATATCTTTACTCTCCCTTCCTCCAAGCTGTCCGTGCTTGGGAATGCTGGGATGTTTGTATTGATGTGGCCATCCTAGATTCCTAGTAATTCTCATTGTTTTGAAATCCATGGACATTTGTGTCATTCTTAGCACAATTTGTTAACCGATCACTAACCGAAGTTTGATTGTGGTGACAAGTCCATTTGTTCAGACGCACATCTTCGGTCCAAGAGTTAGGTTCGTGCCGAAGCTCTCAAGACCACATCACTTTCCTTATAAAGCAAGTTCCCTCTCGAACTCAGTGACATATCGGTGGTTTGTGATATTCTGGATGTCTTTCTAGAAGTGTTGCCATGTTGACACATGACCATGTTGTCAAGTTCGTGAGTAAGTTGGTTCTCTAAATCGCTACCTATCCAAGAAACTGTACTGTATATCCTGGATTATTTGGTTGAGCTTAAACAACAACTTGGAGAGTTGAAAGACAAAAGCTCTATCAGACTTGTTCCTTCTTAAAGGGATGTCTAGTTTTGTTCGTGTTGAAGTCAGAAAGTATCTCCTTTATGGATATGCTATCTTTCCCATATTTGATTTGAGTTTGGGCTATCGTCAAATCAAACTCAGTTTCAAGGACTATCTTGATGATGTTTATACTCATGGTGTTTTACCTGAATGCATCTTCATGTCCTTTGGTCCGACCAATACTTTTGCCTTGTTCATGCAACATGTGAGTTCCTCATTAGAGTATCTTGGTAAGTTTGTTTATTTGTTGAGCCTATCGATGACATTCTTATTTTCTCCATGTCTAAAAGAGGTTCATATTGAATAATTGGAACTAATGTTGGAAACTTTTAAGAATCATCTTTGTGTTATCACGAAGTATGTGTTCTAGATGCTGGAAGTGATCTTCTCTAGTTCACGTGCATTTGTTGAAAGATGTCGTCTTGGATCTGAGTTGAATTTCCTTTGTTTTCCCTCGGGAATCATCGCAAGTAGATCATGCATGTGCGGAATATTCTTGAGATGGAAGGTTGTTACCTCCATTTGGTTGAAATGTTCCTCTATGCACACTGACCCACTAATTGGTTTGTTCAAGAAAGAGAAGAAGCTTAATCGCTTTGATATCTTCTTTGATGTCCCCACCAGGACTCAATTGTGTTACATTGCAAGAAGTTCATGTGCACGCAATTGCCTTTGGCAGTCGCAACCACATGGTTTCACGCAATCTAGCTCAATCTTTTGGAGCTTGACATTGTAGTCTATATCTTGAGCATCTAGCAGCTTTACCTTGGTGGTAGCTGTTGCAAATTTCTATTTGGACTTGCTACGTCTAAAATATCTTGCTACCTAACCTAAGCTGAATCTCAAGCAGCAACGATGGTTATTTTTTCTCAAGGATTTTTGACATAAGTCTCTTTGTAAATCCGAAAAAGTTGATGTCATGGTTAACACAATTAGTCGGAAGGACTAATGCCATAATATCTTGAAACAACAAAAATAACCACTCCCCATAAGGATCGTGCGCGACTTATTCTAGGAGTTGCCCATATGATGCTTTTCAAATCCCGAAGTCCGACCTTCACTTGATGACCTATTGAAGGCTATTCAGAAGCCTAATATTGGTGTCTAGAACATCAAGGAGAACATTAGAAGCAGAGTTGCTAAATGTCTCTCGGTCAATCCCTCAAAAGCATTTCTCTTGTGACAACAACTCCGTCAGGAGAAATTTCACTCCCAGGTGATCCTTGCTATGTCATTCGACAAGGCTATTTCCCTTCTTTTGGATTTTACTTGAAGTTCTCTTTAGTTCACACGTTGTGTGAATTCGTCAGCCATATGTGATCCCAGTACTTTTGAGTAAGCTTTAACCGAATGGCACTCCTCTTTTCATACTCAAAGTTCAAAGCCTCGGAGAAGTATCTTCTCTTAGGGTGTCAAATCTATGTTGTCTATTCGTTCAAGTAACATGAAGTTGTATCATGAACCTTGGCACTTCAGTAGCCAGTGTTGTTTCCTTTCCTTTGATTTGTACCTAAAGTTCTAATCAATTCACACGTTGTGTGAATTCGTCAGTCATCTAGGCCCCCAACCTTTTGAGTAGATAACAATCGTTTCATGTATCCTACCGAAGAGTGACTATGATTTTGAAATCGAAAGTTGCTCTCACTGGACAATCATTCGTGCTTCTACGTGTCATCCTCTCCAAGAGTACCTCTTCAAAGAATCAAAGGCAATTCAACTCTTCACTACCTTGTTCCTTCGTATTCTTGTTAAGCGTGGAGCAATTGTCTACCAAAATTTGAAACTTCTACCGTCTCCTTCGTTACCTTGATGTGTTTCATGTTTGTCGGCTCAAGAGTTGTTTCCAAGCATTCTTTCCATGAGTTGATCGACCATGAGATACTCGATCTTTGTAAAGATCCACCGTCTAGTGTTATTCCCTCTTTCCTTTAGGTGCTCTTAAGCAACAACCTCGAAGGAAGAAAATGAAGATCTCTTCATGGTGTTGTGGATCAACTTCTTCGTGATTTCATGGATCAACCTCTTCAAGAAAGAAGATCATCGTAGTATCGACAAAATCATTGAAGACCGGTGTAGTTCTTGTTACCTTCTCTATTCCTACCTTGGAATCTCGGGACGAGATTCTTTTAAGGGGGATAGATCTGTAACACCCCTCTTTTAGCTAAACCTAATTAGGGTTTGTTTGTGCATCATTTCGTTTGCATCATGTTATTTTCCTTAGAAAAATGTACAAAAGAAAATATTTGAAAACCCTAAGTTTTATTTGAATTTCTCTGTATCCAAACAATCAAAATATTTCAAAATACTAAAGTCAACCTACATGACACTTCTCTTTTAAGAAGTCCATGTGGTATTTGCAAAATATGAGGAAGTTTGAAATCTTCAAATGGTTTTGAAAACAACAAAGTATTTTGAATACAAATGGAAAACAGAATTTGCAAAAGAGAGCTCCTCCTTAGTCTTGGGCCGCAAACCAACTCTTCTCTCTCCCCTCCTCTCCCTGCGCAGCCCAGCAGGCCAACCCACCAGCAGCCCAGACAGCCTAGAAATTTCCTCAAGGGGGTTATCTGCAAAATTGCCAAGGCATCTTCAACCTCCCGATTCGGGAAGCAGCTCGCTGGCAGCCTCCCGTCGCTCCCCTGCGTTGAGATGCCCGCCGCCGCTCGCCGACGCCTACAAGTACCCCTGCCGCCTCCAGGAAACCCTAGCCTACCACCACTTCCTCTCTCCCTCATTTTCTATCACGAAATCGAAACCCTAGCACTTACAGTAGCCCCGACCTCCGGGGTCGCCACACTCCACCGCGTCCACCTCGCGTGCATGCTCCGAGCGGCCGTGTACGTGGAGGTCGAGACTCGAGACCGCCCGCCAGTTCGTAGAGGCCGGCACGCCTCTACCGTCGCCGGACGTCCACCTGCCACATTGGTGGCACCTCAATCAGGTGCGGGTGCCTGCCATTCCCATGCGCGGACCTGCTCGTCACCGGGAGATCCTGCGACGGCGGGCCTATCTATTAGCGGATATAAGGCGAGACATAGCGTACGATGTGGACTCGCCACTCTGGGCTCAATGGTTCAAGCCGAGCATGAGGAGCGGTGGTAAAGCATCGAGGTGCACCTCGAAGCCCTCGACGACGATGATATGCACTACGAGGCCTAGGTGCCACCATAGGTGGCCGTGAACGAGGAGGAGGACCCACAGCCTGGCTGTCCCGAGTAGTTGTAGTATTGCGGGGCCGCCAGCAACTACGTGGAGCTGCTTCCGTAGGTGTCATCGTGTGCGTCGGAGGCATACTACCAGGCCGGGCCCGTGGGAGGGCCCATCGAGGACCCGCTGGAGGACGAGGGTGACCTCGACTACGAGCCTTTGGAGGCCGAGCTCACGGAGCAAGATGCCAACTAGGGCGCCATGGCCATGTCCGATGCGGAGGACTGCGCCAAGTTGATTGGCCTCGAGGAGGCCATCCAGTGCTCGCAGCAGTTGCACCGGCGCCACCACCTCCAGCAGCTGAGCGACTGCCACGTCCTCCTCGGTGGTCAATGTGTTGCCGCCGCCGCAGCAATGAGGATTAAAATCCGCCAGCGAGGACCAGAAGCTCCCGGCAGCATTATCTACATGTTTCTCTGTTTTTTTAATTTGTAAAACGCTACCTTTTGGGCCCCTAATTATTGTACTTCTTCTGTTTCATTCTATAGTGCCTATATTTTTTTGGCACGGAGATTAGCGCAAGAGTATTCTTTTCATAAGACCCCCTGGCTTAACGAATTGAGATCAGAGTAAAATGAGGGAAATTGATTACTTCCTAAATTAACATAACAATTTCCACAAATCTCTCTGGTTGACTCTCTATATATGTGAAGTCAGGTTCTACTATTAAGGAAAGAAAAACAATGCTTCCTAAATCTAAAAAATCTTGGGATCATGCATTAGAAATCTTAATTAATTGTTTCTCTTTTGTATGGATTTGTTTTCATGCATATCGTGTGTGGGAGCTGACCGGTAGAGGGCGTAATTGAAAAAAAGCCAAGCTACAACCTTATATTCTGAAACAAATACCAATAATATATAGACATTATAAAAAGAAACGGAGGAAGTAGTTTTTATATATTATTTTCACACGTTTTTTTTTCTTATTGGGGCAGCTCGGTACCGCAAACGGACTATCTGCTCAATCGTGTCCGTGGACCACGGCATCCAGACCGAAACGGTTTGAAATGCGGGTGACCATTGGATATGGCCTTAGTGCATTCCAAAAGACACATGCGATACATTAGGACGACTTATTGCACAGCCGATTGAAACAGTCTATCTAGAGAGAAAAACAAACCAATGACTTGGACCTGAATCCAACCCCGGCTCTGAATCTTTGCACTAGAAAAGACCATGCAGTTCACCCTACTACCGAATAGCAGTGTAAATGCTTCGAATGCCCTTTCACCAGGAGGATTTGGGCGGCGGTGGCAAACTGGACGCACTGCTCCTCCCTCGCTCCTCCATGTTAGGAAGCAGCGACGACGCCTCAAGACATTTGGCAGCTTATGATGCAGCGATCGACCGCTGCACACACAAGGAAGGGTTGAGCTCGCTCTTTACGCTGGTCTGCTGGAACGTTTGGAAGGAACGGAATGCGAGAATTTTTCGTCACAAATCAGCGACCTTCCAGCTGATCATCACCTGGATCCGTGATGAGGCGCGCGAATGGAATTTCGCTAACGCTAAGGCCCTTAGAAAGCTGCTTTTCGAGCCTCCTTGATCATCGGGTGGCTCCTTCTCCTTTCTCCTTTTTCTTTTTCTCTTGCTTTCCCTGCCCTAATCGATCGTGTAGTTACACATCGATGGGTCACTTGTAAAGTTTTTCCCCCTGCTAATCAATGAAATCCAGCGTGCTGGTTATTTCAAAAAAAAAAAATTCTCACCGAAACTATCGCCGAATCCGCTTTAGCGTATCTATATCCGATTTTAAGAAATCTGGTGGATAAGGATATCTGATTTCCAAGTGGTGTTCCGGATAAGATATAGCATATGATATAGCAAATAGCATGCGGATGTGGATTATCTGAAATTTAAACCGGACAATCCGATTTTTTAGTAAAAGGCCAAGGTCAATCTTACAAGATTAGTAGTTATTAAGTTACCAAATTTATTTGGCAAGCATGTTTAGCTCTAAATTTCTGTCAATACTTGAGTTTTAGCTTATTGTGTCTCTTTTTTCTTAACTACACAAATCTCTCGCAAGATTTGCAAGAACTATAACTATCTACCGACGATAGCATATATCCGACTATTTTTATTTCGATCCGAGTCCGTCCCATTTCCGATTTGAATCGCACTTTAGTATATTCACATTCGAATCCGAAACCGACGAGAATCCACTCTGATCCGAATCCGATAAAAATATATGGTAAAGGATATGGTATGAGCCAAATATTCGATCCAATCCAATCCGTTTACAGCCCTACTACCGAGTAATCTGCCAATTATAGAAGACAAGAAAAGAGCACATTTATTCGATATGCAACATCATGCGCCACCGTACCAGATTACTAGCAACTCCTGAGCGTTCGTGCAGCACATGCGTAGCCATGGCTAGACAGTCACCGACAAACTAAAGCTCGCTGCCTGGATTTTACAGCCGGATCATGGGGAAGAGCTTCTTCCACGACTTCCTACTCCTGTAGGCGGTGAAGGCTCGCAGGTAGTGCTTCGGGGCATCCCCGAGCTTGGCGTCCTCGCTCAGATCCGTCTGGTCCGCTCCCCAGAACTGCGCCGCTCGCCGCTTCCGCCGGACGGCCACCAGCACGTCGTTCCGGTTGCATATCCCCCACACCGTCACCTTCTGCTGCTGGTAATCCACCTCAACCGAGTGTATCCCTGCAAGTAGCAGCAAGCCAAGTTAATATCCATTGTCGTCGCTGTCTTCAAGTAATTTCTCGTAACCATTTTTTTGTGTACCTTTGAGACCCGAGAGCGCCTTCTTGATCTTCTTCTCGCAGCCGTAGGAGTAGAGAGGCACCTTCATCTCCACGTGCTGCGCCTCGATCTTTCCCCCCGCCAGCACGATCTGCATGTCGCCCATCGAATCCTAGCTAGCTCTCGATCGCTAAGCAATGTAGTCTCAGACTCAGCTGGAATGAGGGATCAGTACCCGGTAGTGGTGGAGATAAACCGCAAGAGCGGCGGGCAAGGAGTTTATATAGACAAGCTAAAAGGCGACAGATCTAGTTGGATAATCTTTGCATAGCCTGCCGCATGTGCGAAGGGGGCGAGTCATTGCATCATCACACTCGCTTTTGATTCATCGCGCGCGCTTTTCCTCCGATGCGCAGGTCGGCCGTCGGCGGGTACGTGGGTGAGTTTGTAGCACGATCGGCGATTCATTGATTCAATCAATCGGGGGAGCAAAAGAGATCGGTACGTCGTAGTGGAGGGTTTACGTGGAGTCAGTGGCGGCCTGTCGCCGCGGCTGCGCCCATGTGAAGTGTCGTGGAAAACGAAGGGTTTTGGATCGGAGGGTGCGGGTGGAGGTAACGGCGTCCTGTTGGGAGCACTTGCTTTTGAGATCGCCGTGGAAGGATGGCCTGATTGGCTGATCGGTAGGAGGCCGGGGTGCGAAATGTTGCAGGTGTCACGACTAGATTCGATGCAGGAGCTTATGGTTCTTTTTCATGTGGATCGTGCTCTGCTTTCTCGTGGCTCTCGTCGGTTAGGAACATTTTGGATCATGATCTAAGCTTTTTTTTTAGCTTCGCTTTAAGCCATTCAACGTTCCTAGAAAAGTATGCCCATACTCCTTGACGCATTCAGCTCATTTGAGCTGAAAAATGGTGGGAGTTGGCATTGATCAATTTGGAATATACTGTTGGAATTTTGCCTAATATAGGTCCAGCCCATTTATTTAGTCCACAATTTCTCGAAAATCCAAAAGATACAATTAGCCCATTTATGCATGGAAAAGGTGGGACAAAAAATTAGTCCAGAGTGCTAATTGAGAGATAGTTGGACCTCCTTATAAGAGGGGTTGCTCTACTTGAGTATTAGAAGAGGGCTCCTACACGTGCTCCTCCTCCGCCGCCCACCTCGCCTTGTCACGACGTGACGTGACGTGCGCACCGCGGTTTATAGAAATGCCTCGAGCCGATACGTATCATATTGTTACGCTTGAATGAAATTTAAATAGCACAGAAGCTGAAACGTTTTATTGTAGTGCACAATAAATACTACTGCATGTTCAGTTCGTCTTTCGTCCCTTCGTTTCATCGCAGCATGTTCGCATCTCCCAGTGTGCGATCCTAGTTCCAGATCTTTGCATCGATCAAAGTCTTCCACATCCTGTCTTATGGCATGCACTGCGAGTTGGGGCAGTAGGCCTCCGAAACCCACCTCTTGTGATCCACTATGAGAGAACGGCGATAAGATTATTGGGGAGAGAGCTTCTGCGGGATTACTGACTTCATCACAGACGCGGACGAGTTCTTCTCCGATGATGATTTCTTCCCTGACATCAGCAACCTCATTGATAATATAGGTGACACACCAACAACATGAACGGATCTGCTTTCGATGTCCCGTATATTATCCTGATCCTCCTAGTTTAAATCATGATGTAATTTCTAGTTCTAGTATCTTGTCGAAAATGCATAATATCACATTATGTTAGATGGCATGTTTAGTTTGTTTCCTTTACTTCTAGCCATGTTTTATCTACTGTTTTCATTGGTTAATCTATGTGAAAAAATACTTATATTCCCAACATATATGAAATCAGTTCTTTTGTGGGTGGTTTTATAGCCTAGTGGGACATAGTGGCATCTCACTATCGCAAGTATGGGATTTTTTCAAAAAGGTGAAAATTCTGGACCTCGATGCACATCAACACGGGTGCAGCCGAGTTTTATCTTGTCTTGCAAAAAACTAACAAAAAGGAGCATAGAGCACAACCAAAGAAACTAAGATTACATCACGCACTTATGCAACATAATCCTAAATTTAAACCTTGCAGACCAAATATAGCTAGTCCAGTATATTCCGAATAAAGTACACCTCTCTCTTAATTATAATTTATCCATTGTGGGACTATTTTAAGCCCTTCCTCTCTCTACACCACTACTCCTCTAATCACAACACCCAGTGGTGCTATGAGAAAACTTGTTCGGTAGACCATTCACCATAAGCATATGCATCTTCTTTACCATTCAGGCATATCCCAAAATACATTATCCAAGATAAAGCAGTGGTCACTTGGTTGTCAAGCAGATAAACTTTAATTCATTCCCATATGAAAATAGTTTAACGTTTAAGTGGTGGCGATGGTAGCCCAGTCAACATATTTGTTTTGGGAGAAGTTTTGCAAAATCAAATATCTTCAGGTGGAGGGGTTTCCCCCTCCCCCGTTGAGCTTTCAAAAAAAATCAAATATCTTCACGTAAATCTCAAAACAAAATAGACTAAAAACATAAATTCATAGAAAATAAACAAAATTTAATTTTATAATAAATAAATATAAAATAGTATTTTTAAAAATAGAGAATTCAAAATGCAATGAAAAATCTAGAAAATAGAAAAAAATCATAGGAGATTTAAAAAATCAAGAATATTACAGAGAAATACAAAGAAAATATGAGACTTGAATAAAAATAGAAAGATTCACTTACAAGATTTGATAGAATATTTCTGGTATTTATGTGTTTACAGAAGAAATAGTTTTGACCCTTGAAACTCAGAGACCAACATAGATTTTAAAATTGAGTCTGCATCCATCAAGATCTTTATTAAAATCGGCGGAGGAGGATCTTGTAGACCTAGTAGCATTACAAATAGCAATATGAAAGCACGAACCATGGGCATTAACCCTGTCACATTTTTGTGAGGAGTTGTCCCAATGCTCATTCCCTTTGGGAAATGTAGGTTTTATTTGTTCGTTTTCGCTTTCATAGTTTCCAGCCTTGCTGCACTACATGTTCGCAACATTAGTTAGTATCGTTGTTGCATAGTGTGGACTCGTAGTGCAACTGGGGTTGCCACTATGTACACTCTTTAGATCGTCAAGACCTATGATTCGTCTTCCTGCTTTCACCTTTTTAAATAGAAGGCTCAACGAACCTGATTTTGAAACAAAGCTATCAACCGGACATGATTACCATGAAACTAACAACAGAATAAAAAAAAAATTTGGGGTTGCCAAGTAGAGGTACAAGCGCAGGTAACACAGAACCGAAGACGTCGGATGCGGTGCAACACAGAACGGAAGAACTAAGGGGTAACAGAACAGGGCGAATCTTCACAGATTATGCCACAAAGATGGTCGCCCAGCTGGCGATGGCCATCGTCATCCTTGCCACAGCCACGGCAAGTGTAGGGACGTGCGGCTGCAGCCCCGTCCGCTTTGACGGAGGCCATGAGTTCAACTTCCGTGGCGAGACAGCAACGCTCTACAGCAAACACGGCTGCGCCAGCACACCACCAGGTGTTCCAAGACACCCAAGCTTGCGGCGACTTCGGCTGGCGCAGCATCCACATCGACTGCTGAGCGTGATCGCGCAGCCAGCGTATACTCCGACCTCCACGACCCGCTCTATATATAGCTTATGCTGCTTATCCTAAAATAATGAGGTGCACATGTCTAATGAATAACTATCTTGCTGCAAGGCAAGAAAATGCTTTGACAGTTCAAAAAGAGAGAATGAGAAGCCGTTTCGCGCCACAACCAACAATCCAGCTTCATGGCAAATGCATCCAGAGAACGGCACTCTAAAATAAGATAGACGATCTATGACAATCAGTCTGGTGCTACAATGGTAAACGAACACAGCTGAGCTTCAGCAATCAGAGTGCATCAAGCTTAGGTTCAACAAAATGTAGGGAAACTGACTGACACTCGCCGCGCCATACTAATGCATATGGAACGTTTCTTTAGACTGACACGGTGACAAAATACATCATGCAATCAATGCATACTATTTGGGGGCTCCTGACATCTCACCAACGGTTTCCAGGCGTTGAGTTCTGCATATAAAACACAAACAGCATTAGTTCACAGTTTCACACTTGCTAGGACGATATGACCATATGACAGTGGTTTGAGAAGGCTTTTGGCATACCTGAAACCTTGGCCTGCTTATATGCAGCGAGTCCATCTTCACTAAATTCTCAGCATCGTCAAGCTCAACGACAGCCTTGATTACTGCATTTGACAGATCTTTGTCTTCGCTAGCGTCAAAATAGCAACCTCGATGGTGGGCATCTGTGACTATCTTCTGCCAAACAGACCTGCTGTTGGACAAAGTCGTCCCATTTCCTACTATCCATAAACAGTGCCTGACAACAACCAACAATTCAGTTATTCCTTTTGATGATATTTAAAGACTCCTTCTGATGACATTTCAAAGACGTTTTAAATTTCATTCAAACTATGTTGTTTTCAACCAACAGTTACTCTAACAAAATAGAAGTTTCATGACATAAATTGATACTGTCAAATTCATAATTTCAAATCCTTCTCATAATTACAGTTTCGAACTTAATACCATATTTAAAAGAAATTAATTGATAAAAGTTAAATTTGGAAGACTGCAAGAAGTATTTTTTTATTGGGTTTTCCCTTCTCCCCAGAAACCAAGCAACAAAAAAACGTACTTAGCCCTTGTAAGAGCTACATTGGTCCTCTGCATGTTTGTGAGAAATCCAACAGAACCAGCTTTGTTGCTCCTCACTGTTGATATGATAATAATATCTTCCTCGGCACCTTGGAAACCATCCACAGATTTCACTTTCACAGAGAAACCATCATACTTATTGTAGGATTTCCCGAGTTTTTCATGGATTGCTCTAACTTGAGCATTATATGGGGACACAACACCAACAGAGATCTTGATTCCTGTAGAGACTGACTCTGCAATAAGAGAAAAGGAGAAGAAATATTTTACATGGAGTGAGACAAGGTCAAGCTCCTAGTGGTTCAGATTGTATGAAAATTCAGTGACACATTTTCTATTCTGCAACAATTTTCTTTCTGTATCTACAGCATTTATGAATGTAAATTCATACTAACTTATCTCTCTTGTTACCAACGAATCAATAACATGAACAGCATGGTCATTTCCCTAGTAATCTATTGGTTTCATGACTTTCTTAATCCCTGTGACAAATCAAAACAATACCTTTTATGTGTTTCAATGGAGGGTATTTAAAAAAAATACAGCTAAAGAGGCAATAATGATGGTTACCTTTGCACAACCTCTGCACTATCCGTGAAACTGCAGCAGCTTCAATTGTGTTTTTCAGGCTACGCCCATGCATCTCAGTTGTTTCATGTCCTCCATCTACATTTATGAATGAGTATGACCCAAAGATTTTGCTTGCTAAGAACCTCCTTTCATAGCTCTTAGTAGTGACATTTGGACCGTCAGATATCTTGCCATCGTAAAATGTGACAACTGGAAATTTGCTTATTTTTGGATGCATCCTGTATTGCACATTGAGAAGGTGCTTACTATAGCCCAGCATACTAAGCCTCTCAAAAACACTTCGCCCGAAGTTAGCATTGTCAGATATCTACAGAATCACATTACACATCAGTACATTGCTTCCAAAAGGAAAAACTAAAAGAAAAAAAGAGTAGTCAAAATATAGCTTACTTTGCTTTTCACCAGAGCAGGTAACTGATACTCGTCTCCAATAAAAACAGCCTGCTTTATGCCAGGCAGCTGCAAAGGAATTAACGTCTCACACTCTTTGAGCTGTGCAGCTTCATCGACAATCAGCAACTCTAGAAGATTTGACTTTTCAGGCTTCTTTAGTAATTGGCCAATATCAGTAGTAGATCTATCCATCGGCACACCGTACAACCTGAAAGAGCTGGAAACTGTACAGAGAATGCATTTTGTTCTCTGCAGCAGATACAGCTGAATTTGTTTCCCGCTGTAATAATTTGGAAGCTCAAAGTTTTTGTGAAGATATCTTAGCTCTTGAACACACAGGGATCTGGCCAGCTTGAACTTCGATTTCTTGCATGTATTAGTCCGCACACAGGCTAGCTTCTCAGGCCAGGAAAGAGGTTTACAATCCTCGTCTACCTTGCCCTCGAGAAGTTTATCTGACCATATATCATCACTATCCCAGTAACAATTTATCAAATCGTGCAGGATTTCTATCAATTCAAGCACTTCCAGCATACACTGAAAGCTCTGTCCTGTTTCTGAATTTCTTGGATGATCGGTGTACAGTATCTCAATGCAACAACACAAATCCTTTGATAGTTTGGTGTAGCTATCTTTCAAATAATCCTTGAACGGCAGTATTCTGAATGCTTCCATCATAGCTTCAGAATCATATAATCCTTCTTTATGGCACTCTTCTTCCTCGTCTTCAGGCCTGTTATGTATTGTCTTGCGGAACACTGAGAGAGGTGCTACCAGATGATCTTTGGAGTTGGGATTGGAACGTAAAGGATAACGTGGGGGCAAAGATTTCCTGTCCTTGCACCGGAGGGGTTTGTCCCCATCCTTTTCAGATATTTCTTTTTCCCTCTTCATTTCCTCAATAATTTTTTCAATGTGCAATTTGTACTTGGTAACAGGATTCTCAAGAAGATCTATCACTGAGCACAAGCAATGCCTCCAACCAGTATGTGGTACGAAACATGGCAACAACCGCTCTGCACGCGTGTCAAGGAAAACCATGGAAAGATCATGACGATCATCTATTTTCATCCTCTCTTTATTTCCAAACAGGACAATATCATTCAGAAAGCAGAGGCTGCCATCTGATGACTCTCCAACAAGCCTGACAATTCGAGATGCAACTTCCAGTACGGCAGTATTGGTTGGTGCACAGGTAAGTGTCTTTACTCCCTTGATGAGCATTGCCCACAGGATAGTACTAATGGTTTTTGTTTTACCTGTCCCAGGGGGACCCCATATAAGTTTTAGGGAAGGCGAATGGTTCTCAATTGCTGAGACACAGTCTGTTACTGCATTCAGCTGTGAATCATTTAGGTTGAACTTCTCAAGGCCAAGACCATCAATTGATCTATGAGTGAAGCATTGAGATATCGGGGAGCCTGACGAGCTAGCATCCAATACCTTCAAGGGGAATGCGCAAGTAAATCAATTATGGAGAGCAATATGCATAAAAAGGGAGAATTCAAGAGAACATAAAGGACTCATCTCATTCCACGGTGTGAAGGATATAATTAACATTACTGACAGATTCAATATGATGGAAAGAGGAAACATCAGCAAAATTAATGTTAATGCAGAGGAATCGAGAGACACATGTTGCCAAAGCATAATAACTACGAAAGTACTAAAAAAAAATTTGTGGGCTACGAAAGTACTAACTTCCACGTCCTGTATAATACATAAGAACCTGAACTTATATTTTCATGTAAACAACAGGCATACCCTTCGCTTGTATTGCCACACCAGATCGACGACGCCAGTACTACTCTTGTTCTGGCGTTCCGCTTCCATACGAAGGCACTTCCATATACGGTTGTAAGTCTTCATATTTATGAGAAAAACAGCAAATGATGGCCTTGTAGGCATTTTTGTTTCTGGATCAACTTGAACAGGAATAGCAGATGAAAACCGAACAATACAACAGTTGTTTGGGAAGTCATCATCTTCTCTGCCTCCACATTTTAGAACTGAACCTAAAACATATGATGCCTTACTTTGTATCAAATCAGACACGTGCTGCGGTTTCCGCAAGGATACAACTATTATGTCCCCCTCCTTAGGATCATATGTATGCCTTGACTTCTGATCCTTTGATGGCTCGGAAACCTCAAAGCAGTATATTGATTTTTCATCATCAAGCTTTTCCACCCAGATTATTTGTATAAAGCTTGCCTGAGCATAGCCGTCCAATGATGAAAAGACATCAGCATGCACTTCTTCAATCAGAGGGCATATGAATGAGTTCAGATAAGTGCATAATGATGTGAAGGTATCTGGTATGCTCTTGACCTGCAATGAATGTCCACACAACTTGATTAGTTCCCATATGGAGTAAAATTTAAGTACTCTACTGTCAATGATCTGTGTGCGAAGAACAATGTAATGGACAGTTCGGCGCAGGTCCACTTGAGGATACAAACATATGATATCTACACTATGCTGGCATGTGATAACTGTAGCATAATAAGTAAACATAACTTTTGTTAAGAAATCATGATTCAGCACTGGACTAACATACTATGTGCACAAAGATGTTGAAATGAGCAAACATACTAAGTGCACAACGAATATACTGGATACCGAACCTAAGTTACCGCTGCGGAGATTTTACCGAAAAAAATGCGACTCGATTGAGAGCTCTTTCTTATTTAATAATGGGGCTTTCTCCTTGGCAAAACAACGAGCACCTCGCATACAAGCTCCAGGTACCGCCCACAAGGCACAGCCGAGTTGATGATAGATGCTGGTGGGCGAAGGTGGAACAAATATACTTGGACTCCCCGAGGGATCAGAGGCTTCGACGGGTGAGGGGTCACTCCTGTGCGGGCATGATAGCACCGCTGCCTCCATTGAAGGAGCTCGTCTCGTATCTCCCTGGGAACGACGGAACACAGAACAGAAGGGAGAGCATTGAATGGGCCTTGACGAGCGGCTAGAGAGCCTAGATGGGTATTACCCACAACTTGGGCCAAACAAGCCAGATCCCACGTAGTATTGGGCTTTTTTCAACAAGGACACTATTCTGTTCCCTTCCCCTAGAAAACCAGTATTTTGTATATTTCTGTTCCCTAACTATCTTGTTGATCTATAGTACAACAAGTAAAGATTTCTCAAATTCTAGAATTTTTTTTAGAGAACTTCAGAATGTTGCCAAACCTTTATATGGTTCATCTAAGAATGCACAAAGATACAGAGATTCAGAATTCATGTTCTTCACTACATTTGTTTGAGGGCAACGCTTACAGAAAATGAATTACATCAGCTCAGCTAACACCAGGAGATGATGGCTGAAAAAATAAATTGTGGGACCATTGTTGGAATTCAAAACATACAAAATAAGAATGGGAAGAATTGCAGCTAACATTCGTTTGCTGGCAAGCAAACAAGGTGAGATCTCAAAGACTTGTGGTGCGTCACCTGCTGCCTGAGGAGGTTCTTGTTGAAGATATCCTGGACGGACCAAGAGAGTATCTTGTGCTCGAGGTAGCCAAGAGAAAACCTGTTGACCGTCTTGTCGTCCTTCTTCAGCGCAGCCCAGTAGCTGAGCACGGACTCCCTCTTCCTCTCCGACTCCATCTCGGCCTCCATGTCCTCTGCGCTGTGGAACTCATCGTCGCTGTCGCTCATGGTGCTCTACTGCTCTCCTCTGCTCGGAACCTTGGTAGCTACGACTAGGAGAACCACCGGCGCATGTGTAGTCAGTGTTCTGCCAGCTGCACCATGAGTGCTCCGTTGGAATTCCCGAGCTTAAGGTAGTGGATATGTTTAGGTCGATTTGGGCCGTTGGAGTTCCCGAGCTGAAGTAAATGAAGGTGCGAGAGAGGCCGATTATGTGAATTGTCTCACTTCCCGATGGGGGCGCATGCGTCTGGTTGAGTAAAGGTAGCGAATCGAATGCAAGAATTCCCGGATACGGCGCGATGATGTGCTGTTTCGCTGGACTGTCACGGTTGTGTACCTGAGGAAGGCGTTGCAGGAGAAACGGAGGCAATTCGCGAGCGATAGCAGCTGACGAAAGGGACCCACCATGCAACAAGGCATCACACATAAAGCGGGCGCTGGCCTGTGGGGAAGGCATGGATTCAGACTAGTTTTGTGGGAGATGCGTTTACGTGGAGGAATCATAGCCATGTAGCTGATCGGTATGTCAAGGAGAGGCTAGATAGGGCGGTGGCGAATCTGGCTTGGCGGACACGTTTTCCGGCGTATAAGGTGACTAATGGGGATCCACGACATTCGGACCACCGTCCACTTATCATTGACACTCATGGTTCTGTGAAGTGCAACAGAGCTCCGGCTAGAGGCTTTAATCCACGGTTTGAAGCTCGTTGGCTAGAGGAGGAAGCTTGTGAAAGTATAGTTAAAAATGCTTGGGAAAGGGAGGTCAATGTGTATGGAAAAGGAGTAAGGGGGGCGGTTAATGGTGTTCTTGGGGAGTTGGCAGACTGGAGTAGGAATGTCCTTGGTGATTTAGAGAAGAGGATAGGAAGGTTGAAAAAGGAGGAGCTTGAGAAGTGGAGAAGAGAAAATATTGGGGAAGTCCAGGTGCGGAAAGAAGCGGTGTTGAGGTATAAATTATACAAGTTGGAGGAGCAGAAGGAAATATATTGGAAGCAAAGGGCCCATGTGCATTGGATGAAAGAAGGGGATAGAAACACTAAGTATTTCCACACAGTGGCTTCGGAGAGGAAGAAAATAAATAAAATAGTGAAGTTGAAAAGGGAGGATGGTGTGGTGGTGGAGGAGCAGGAGGCCATGAAAGAGGTGGCAACTAACTATTTTTCAAATCTTTTTTCTTCTTCTTCATCAGGTGCTCGTGTGGAGGAACTCTTGTGTCATGTTGATACGAGAGTGACATCAAATATGAATGAAATGCTATGTAAAGAATACACTTCTGAAGAGGTGACTGGAGCCTTGCAAAGCATTGGAGATCTCAAAGCACCAGGACCGGATGGGATGCATTCCATCTTCTATAAAAAAAATTGGGAGGTGGTGGGAGAGAGGGTGACAGCTGAAGTGTTGGGAGTGCTAAATGGGGGTCCGATGCCTGAAGATTGGAATGATACTTGCGTGGTCCTAATTCCAAAGGTAAATTGTCCTGAGAATATGAAGGATTTGAGGCCTATTAGTCTATGTAATGTGGTCTATAAGTTGATATCCAAGATTATTGCAAATAGATTGAAGCAAATTCTTCCGAAGATCATATCACCAAATCAAAGTGCTTTTGTGCCAGGAAGGTTGATCACGGATAATATTTTGTTGGCATATGAATGCACTCATTTTATGAAAAATAAGTATAGGGGAAAAGATGGCTATGCAGCAATAAAGCTTGATATGAGTAAAGCTTATGATAGAGTGGAGTGGTCTTTTATTGAAAAAATGTTGAGAAAGCTTGGTTTTGCAGAACAATGGATCAAGTTGGTGATGGTGTGTATCTCCTCCGTGAAATACCAAGTTCGGATTAATGGAGAGCTTACAGATGTTATTACACCAGAGAGAGGGCTTAGACAAGGGGATCCATTGTCTCCGTATTTGTTTCTCATTTGTGCGGAGGGTTTCTCGGCTTTACTAAATGGTGCCGAGGTGTCAGGTGAATTAGAAGGCATACAGATTTGTAATGAGGCTCCGAGTTTCAATCATCTTTTGTTTGCAGATGACTCTCTGGTACTTATCAAAGCTAACAAAGAGAGTGCCAAGTCTCTGCAAAAAGTGCTACAGTTGTACGAGATTTGCTCGGGCCAGACGGTTAACTATGCCAAGTCCTCTGTTATGTGCAAATACAAGGGAACCACAAAAGCAACAAGTGCTGCAGGAGCTTAATATTCGATCAGAAGCTAGAACCGAAAGATATTTGGGTCTTCCAGTTTATGTGCGTAGATCAAGGACTCAAACGTTCGCATACATAAAGGATAAGGTGTGGAAAAGGATTCAAGGTTGGAAGGAGAAGATGCTTTCAAAAGCAGGGAAGGACATTTTGATTAAAGTAATTGCTCAAGCTATCCCTACTTTTGCCATGTCTTGTTTTGATCTCACAAAAACCTTGTGTGATCAAATGAGTACTATGATTTGTAGATACTGGTGGGCACAACAGGACAATGAAAATAAAATTCATTGGATAAGTTGGGAGACCATGACTAAATCCAAGAAAGAAGGAGGACTTGGGTTCAGAGACTTATATGGATTTAATTTAGCCATGTTGGCGAGACAAGCATGGAGGATGTTGACAAATCCAGAGTCTTTATGTTCACGTGTCCTTAAAGCTAAGTATTTCCCAAACTCAACCATCTTAAATGCTACTGCTATGCCGGGTATTTCTTATACTTGGAGGAGTATTTTGAAAGGGGTGGAATTGGTGAAGGAAGGAATGATTTGGAGAGTGGGAGATGGAAATAATATTAATTTGTGGACAGATCCAGATCCTTGGCTTGCCCGTAATGACGCCAGATACCCAATTACACCAAGAAGGCAATGTCTGCTGACTAAGGTGAACGAATTGCTAGACCCAGTGACTGGGGGATGGGATGAAGCATTAGTGAGGCAAACATTTTGTGAAATTGATGTAAAGACCATCCTAGCAACGCCAGTACATGAAGACTTTGAAGACTATGTTGCATGGCAGCCGGACTCCAAAGGGATTTTTTCAGTTAAGTCCGCATATAAGGTATATGTAAGGTTACGGGATGGGCCAGAGGCATCTTCATCGATGACACCAGAGGGCACTTTAATTTGGACAAATATTTGGCAATTACAGTGTATGCCGAAGGTGCAACAGTTTATGTGGCGTTTGGCACACAATAGTCTTCCGGTGAAGAGGAAGATTGAACAGAGGGGTATTGAATGTGATACACTGTGTGTTTGCTGTAGGAGGCTAGATGAGGATGGAGCGCATCTTTTTCTCAAATGTAAGCAAGTGAAACAGCTTTGGTCAAGAATAGGACTTGATGATCTGCGCCATTATCTGTGTACGCTGCAAAATTCAAAAGAGGTGGTGCAAAAAATCCTAGAACTGACACCTGACAAGAAGATCCAAATCTGCTGTACCTTATGGTGTTGGTGGTTGAGTAGAAACAAGCTAAATGCAGAGAGAAAAGGATTCTCTGTTGGTGAGATTTTGAGACAGGCCAATCACTGGGTGGTGGAGTGCAAGCAATATTTTCTGAAACAGAAAGGAGAGAGGGAGACCGGAGTTGAGCGAGTTGCCTGTAGGTGGATACCACCCGATCCTGGCTTAATTAAAGTAAATATTGATGGGGCATACTCGGATGTGACAAAGCAGGGAGGCTGGGGTTTTGTGGCCCGAGACAACCTGGGTGAAGTGAGGGGCTCGGGAGCGGGGCGTATTGCCAATGTCGCTTCTGCTCTCCAGTCTGAAGCGATCGCCTGTCATGAAGCAGTTCAGGCTGTTGCAGCTTGGGGGATGGGTCATATTCAAGTGGAGACAGATTGCAAAAAACTTGTTAATGCGGTAAATACAAAGGAGTACGATTATGCGCCAGAGGGTGTCATCTTTCGGGAGATTCGATCCTTTGTCCAGCTGAATTTCATCTCGTTTAACGTTTCTTATTGTCCTAGAGAGTGTAATAAAGTAAGCCATGCTTTGGCAGCGTGGGGAGCCAACCAGACTATGAGTAGGCTTTCGTGGTTGGACTTTGTACCAGATGATGTTTGTGTCTTGGTGGCCAGCGAGTTAGCTGAGCCAGTTTAATGGAATGGGTATGTTCCAGTTCAAAAAAAAAAGTCCCAGTTGGGCTCCTCTCTTCCTCCCCAAGCCTAGCTTGGTTCTCCCATGCGATTGTACCAAATTTGCTACCCTTGTAAGTATCGATCGTGCGTGTGACATTTCCCGATTGGGAGTGTTAAATATGGCATCAGAGCGGTAGATCCTAGTTCTCCTCCACACACAAAAAAAACCACCAAAATCTGTGAGGAGAGCGCGGGCGGCGAATCGGGCGAGATCCAGGTGAGTTGGAGTCTTGTTCGTGGCGGCGGCGAGGGTAGGCGACTCCAAGCGCACCAACTCGGCGGCGAATCGGCGGCGGTAGACTGATGGGGTGCGGATTCGGGTCCAGATTCTCGGTTCCCCACAGATCCTTCCTATGGGCAGTCAAATCTCGAGATCGGCCTAATCCTTCGCATCATTGGGGGCGGGTTCCGGCGGCGGCAGACACTACATCCGGCGCCGGTGACGTTGAGGCTGTGCGACGAGCTTCTCATGGATCAGCTTCAAGCAGAGCTCGCGGCGCTCTCGACTCAGCTCACCAAGCAGAGCGAGGACACCAGCTCCACACTCTCTGTGGTGCGCGACTCCCTCAAGGCCATGGCCACAAGCAACACCACGGTGTGCGAGAACATCAAGGGCCTCAACAAGTGGGCTTCCGCCATCGACAGCTCGATCCGCGACCTACTCAACTCTGTGGAAGAGGTGGGCACGCGTGTGGCCATCCTCGAGGCCGAACACGGCAATGACGCCACACCTCGGCCCGATGGGCACAGCTCGGCATCAGCAACCCAGGTACTATGATCCCTGCCAACCGTGGCAAGGCACATGCCCTGGCAATGGGTACGCATGTCTTTCGCCACTCGCCAGTTACCTATGATCTCGTGGAAGGGGATGGTGCGTGCGACACACCTAGGCATGAGTTTCGTCCTAGAACTCGGCCTAAGTCGACCACCTAAATCAGATTTCCCTAAGTTCACTGGTGACAACCCTAAATGGTGGAAGAAATCATGTGAGAAATTTTTTAACATGTATGGCATAGAACATGAGAACTGGGCAAGCTATGCTACTTTACACTTTGTAGGAAATGCTGCTCTTTGGCTCCAGAATGTAGATGCCGAAGAGGATATAGAGGTTTGGGAGGAACTATGCATTGTTGTACACATAAAATTTGGTAAAGATAAACACTATAGGGCTTTAGAGGCTTTGGAAAGATGTAAGCAAGTAGCCAGTGTAGAACAATACTACTTCAAATTTGAGGAATTATGACACAAAATGTTAGTACACAATAGGCACTATGATGAGGCTTTTTTTGTCACTAAATTCATCATAGATACAAAGAGCTATTAGACTTCATACACCACGAACAGTTGATGTTGCCTTCTCTCTTGCTGAAAACAGGAAATGATTCTCGAGGAGGCAAGAGCAGATGTCACTGCAAGATACATGCATGACTACAAGCATTCCTTATCGCGTGGTGGATTATCTGGGAAGGGAATCCTTTCTCAGCCCGCTGAAGAGCGCAAAAGAAGTAAAGAGAAGGTACCACATGTACCAGCCTGGGATAACAAGCTCCAATTCTTGAAAGCTGAGGAGAGCCAGAAGGGAATGTTTCAAGTGTGGGGATAGATTTGCTCCTGGACACAAATGCGGTGCCTCTCAATCTGGTGCAAGAATTGGTGGACATCCTTCAACTGTCCCAAACAGAGGAAGAATCAGGTGATTCAGGCAACAACAGTGGTACTGATTGGCAAGGGTAGCAAACAAAAAGAGCTTTAAATTGCAAGGGATGATTGGTGATAAGCAAGTGCTACTCTTAGTAGATTCAGGAAGTTATGGTAACTTCATCAGCAACGAGGCATTGCAAATGTTTGGACTCAGTACAGAGCTAATTCCCCCTGTCACGGTTACAGTGGCAAATGGAGCAAAAACCCAGGTAAACACAGCAGTGAAACAAGTTTCATTAACTTGCCAAAAGGCATCATTCACAAGTGATTTCAGAGTCTTTGAGTTGCCACATTATGACATGATCCTAGGCATGGAGTGGCTCGACACACTGGGCCCCTGTGGATTGACTGGCAGAAGAGAACATCCAGAATCTGCCAAAATGGCTCCAGAATTTACCGTCAGAGGGGTAAAACCAAGAGTATCATCTTGCAAAGCCATTACAGTGGAAGAGATGCGGGAATTGATAGGCATGAATGCCGTGGACCATGTGGTAGAAATTTGTACAATCCAGAATGATCAATCTGACATTCTTCAATGCATTGCACAAGTGTTGAAACACAATGAGCAATGTTTCAAGACACCCACTGGTTTGCCTCCTCACAGAATCTACGACCAAAAAATCACCCTGATGCAAGGTGTGCAACCGGTGAATGTCAAGCCATACAGATACTCCCCACAACAAAAAGATGAGATCGAGAAACAAATTTGCCTCTCCTATCTTGTTGGTCCGGAAGAAAGATGGACGTGGAGATTTTGTGTGGATTACAGACAACACAACGCAGTGACCGTAAAATACAGATACCCTATGCCAGTGGTTGATGAGCTCTTGGATGAGCTAGCTGGAGCAACGTACTTCACCAAGCTTGATATATACTCGGGGTACCACCAGATCCAGATGCAGCCCATAGATGAAGCAAAAAAACAGCTTTCAAAACCCACAATGGACATTATGAATTTAAGATCATATCGTTTGGGTTGTCTTGTGCACCAGCGACTTTCTAGGCGGCAATGAACAACATCTTCTCTCACTTGATCAGGAAATCGGTACAAGTCTTTGTCGATAACATCCTAATATACAGTAAAAGCTTGGAGGAACACAGAAAACATCTCAAGGAGGTGTTTCTGCGACTGCAAGAGCACCAGTTATTCCTGAAGAAAAGCAAATGCAAATTTGCAAGGATCCCTTGAATACTTGGGACACGTAATTGGAGCACATGGGGTGTCAATATCCTTCCAAAATAGAAGCGGCACAGAACTGGCATCAACCAACCAATGTCAAGCAACTCAGAGGGTTCCTAGGCTTGGCAGGGTACTGCAGAAAATTCATCCGCCACTATGGGGTAATTTGTAAGCCACTCACTAACCTGCTATGCAAGAATATTACATTCGTATGGTCGCCTACGGTGAACGATGCTTTCAACACACTGAAACACGCACTAGTACAGGCCCCGGTGTTGGCACTTCCTGATTTCACCAAAGATTTTGTGCTAGAGACTGCTGCTTGTGCAGTGGGAGTGGGAGTTGTGCTGATGCAGCAAGGCCATGCAATAGCATTTTTGAGTTTGTCATTGGGACCCAAGTATCAAACACTGTCCATATATGATAAAGAGTGCCTGGCAATACTCTTGGCACTGGACAAATGGAAGACCTACTTGCAGTGCAAACAATTCACAATCAACACAGATCGGAGAAGACTCATTCATCTTTGGAAAAAATTAACACGCCAATGCAGCAGAAGGCCTTCTTCAAGCTTTTGGGGTTCCACTACAAAATCTTCTACAAAAAAGGAACCACAAACCTAGCGGCTGATGCCGAAGGCCTCACACTTGAAGTGTATGTGCCATCTCTATGGTACAACCAAACTGGCTTGAAATAATTGTCGAAGGATACACTAGAGACATAGAGGCGCAGCGGCGCTTTGGCGGAACTGGCTGTGTTGGGACAGAATGACAAAGGCTATGAGCTCAAAGATGGGTTGATTAGATACAAAGGAAGAATATGGTTAGGCAACCACTTGGAAGCACACAAAGCTATGCTAATAGCACTGCATGCAAGTGCCCTGGGGGTCACTCCGGTACCCGTGCAACATATCAGAAAATTAAAAAGATGTTCTACTGGCCTAAGATGAAGGAAGTTGTCACACATTATGTGCAAGTATGTAAAGTCTGCCAACAGGCCAAGACTGAAAGAACACGCACTCCTCGGAGGTTGCAGCCACTTACCATCCCACTGGATGCTTGGCATACAGTAAGCTTGGACTTCGTGGAAGGCCTTCCTAAGTCCAATTCCTTTGACATGATATTGGTCATTGTGGATAAGTTCTCTAAATATGGTCACTTCATACCCCTCAAGCATACATTTACAGCTCAAACAGTGGCTCAGGCATTTATCAACAATGTTTACTACCGACATGGCATGCCACAGGTATTGATTTCCGATAGAGACAAGATTTTCATCAGTTTGTTCTGGGAAAATATGTTCAAGAAATCTGATACAATACTGAATTTGAGCTCCTCGTACCACCCCGAAACAGATGTGCAGACAGAACGATTGAATCAATGCCCCGAGACCTACCTTCGCTGCATGATTCATGCTAACCCCAAATAATGGGCCTCGTGGCTTCCACTATCTGAATACTGGTATAACACAACCTACCACTTAGCTCTTGGTCGCTCACCATTTGAGGTAATGTTTGGACACTCCCCTCGCCAGTTCGGCATAACAACTTCTGAACCAACTGGCAATGCTAAAGTGGATGCTTGGGTGAAGGAGCGTGCTCTAATGTTACCACTGATCAAGCAATGATCAAGCAACACCTGTTGCACGCACAAAACCGGATGAAGCAACTGGCAGACAAGAAAAGGTCAGAGCGTGAGTTTGCTGCGGGCGATAGTGTCTATCTCAAGCTTTAGCCAGTGGCTGACAGGTCATCTCAGAAGCTAGCATTCCGCTACTTTGGACCTTACCTGGTGCTACAACGTGTGGGGAAAGTTGCATATCGTCTCCAACTACCGCCTTCTGCTCGTATCCACCTTGTGGTACATGTGTCGCAACTTAAATAGGGCTCTAGCTGACACAGACGGTGTGACTTCTGAACTGCCGGCCTACTTCATGGAAATGCTAACAAAATCAACCCTTAGATATTTATGATCACAGGTTGATCAAACGAGGATGCAAGATGGTGCCCCAGGTGAAGGTCAAGTGGTCCGGGTTGCCATCGAGCTGCAACACTTGGGAACCACTCTACGCACTTGTGAATGTGTTTCCTTCTGCACCCGCCTGGGGACAGGTTGGCTCTTCAGGAGGGGGTAATTTTACGGTTGTGTACCTCACAAAGGCGTTGCATGAGAAACGGCGCACGGACATGCGCCAGGCAATTCGCGAGCGACAGAAGCTGACAAAAGGGACCCACCAAGCAACAAGGCATCACACATAAGGCGGGCACTGGCCTGTGGGGAAGGCATCGATTCAGACTAGTCAACAAGCCCCGGTTGGGTTTCTTTCTTCTTCCTCTCCAAGCCTAGCTTGGTTCTCCCAACGCGTGACGCGATTGTATCAAACCTGCTACCCTTGTAAGGATCGATCGTGTGTGTGACATTGCCCGATCAGGAGTGGTACATGGACACAAGTTTCAGGCTTCTGCATGGCCGCCAGGCACCACCTCCATGGCTGCCAACTTGGCACGGGTTTGATTCTATGTCAACCAGACGCGGCATTTCACTGGAATGCAGCTCCTGTTACACTCCACTTCTTCCTACCACTCGGTTAGGCTATCTCCAACACGGCTCATAAATAGGACACGCCTTCTGAATTATTTGATCTATTTAGGTGGCCGCACAGACTTTTGCGGATAAGAAGGGGCGTACGGGTGACACTTTGGGTCGCACGTTGCACCCAATGCGTCGTCAGGTGGCCTCATCTTCCTGGTTGGCGCTGCCCATGGCAGGCTCGACCGAACGCGTCCATGGCAGACATCGTGTGTTGTTGGTATACTTCATGGGTGTACCATCGACGGTGGCTAGATCCGGCAAGCCCGGGTGGCCCATAGACGGTGATGGTGGCATATGGCCCATCGGGCGGCCTAGTTGTTGTAGATCAAGATGGATGAAGTCCAGCCCAGGAACAAGGAGCCAGATCCACCGACCAACCCTGGAAGTCGGATCCGGCCTAGCCCATCAGGGGTAGCCGGATCCAGTACGACGTATAAGGAAAGGTGGATCCTTGACGTGCACGGCAATGTAATATTCCGTTGTTAGGCAACTTGTATTCCGGCTAGGACTCTCCGTGTAAACCCTAGATCCTGGCGCCTTTATAAGCCGGATCCCGGGAGCCCTAGAGGCACAACCACAACTCATTGTAACAACGCGAAAGCGCCCAGATAATTCCAGACAAGCAGCAGTAGGCCCTGTCATCGTGCAGGTGTTCCAAAGCTGGGTAAATTGCGTACCACCGTCCCGAGGACTCTCCGCCTGATGGCCCCTACTTCTTCTCCCCCACATGAGGATCCCTCCTCTGAGGTACCGTCGAATAGGCAATGACAGTTGGCGCCCACCATGGGGCCAGCGGCGTCTAGAGGCCGGAACCGGGAGGGTTACGCCATGGGAAGCTTCGACGACTCCATCGCTATGGGGCGTGTCCTTTACGCCGGGAACTTTCCGATCGTCCCCCATGACGAGTGCTGGATTCCGGCTAAGACCAACCCTGTCAAGTTCTCCATCATCCTAATCGGCGGCATTCACATCTTCATCAGTGAGACCGTCGATTCCGACGGAAACGCCCTGGTAAGTCATGCTGATGCGACCGCCGCTAAGCAGGACGCAGTTGCGAAGATCCGATCTGAGTCGCAGGAACTTCCTAAGGAAGATTTCGCCTTAGATCTAGAAATTTCAAAACCCACCCAATCCGCCCCTGAGCAGGAAATACCAGTGGAAGACCAATGCAGACCCGCCTGGGTCTTCCAGGTGTTAGAGAAGCAAAGGTGCCACTTCGTGCACTTCCTTGCACATACCGCAGGAACCACCCCTCCTCGGGATGGAGCTGGACCCATGCAGGTTGAGGCTACCGGAGACAGCGATACTCTAGATCAGCAAAAGTTTGCCGGAGACAACAATGCTCCGGATCAGCAAGAGGATGTTGGAGACAAAGAAGAGTCAATACTTGACAACCTAATCCCACTGTCTGACGATGCGTCCTCCATGGACACAGAGGAATACAACCGCGTTATGAAGGAGTTGGAGGATGAGGAGAAAGCTGAAGCAGAATCCGCCGCGCCAAAGGAGGTCCTCGTGACCCCCTTAGGATGGAGCAAGGATCTGACGCAGAAGTGACTCCGCCCAACGCCAGAATTCCAGGCCCGTCAAATCCGGAGACCCCGCAACGTGTGCGCTATCGCACGTGTCGGATCCCGGAGAAGGATGTATCCTTGAACATGGGGAAGACATCTCCATAGAAGAGCCCGCTAGGGAAGCAGGCCGGGGTGCTATTGCAAACTCGGAAATCCTAATCAAGCCAATAACTCCGGAAGAAGCCGCAAACCCGGAGGCTCTAGAAGCTAAAAGGAAGGAACTGCTGGCTACCGCTGAAAGATTTGCCAATACTGCAGTAGTAATGCCGGAGGAAAGGCAAGATGCGGAGGAGTTGCTAGAACGGGTTGAGGAGAAAGAGCGCACTACCGTAGAATACTTGCAGAAGGCCAAAGCTCTCAGGGAGCGGTGGGAGATGATCATAGGTGATGCCAGCAGGGAAGCAGATAGGATCCGACAGGAAGCCATTTGCCCCCGCAAGATCAACTTTGACACACCCCGCAATCACCAACCGCTCGCAACTCCAAAGGATAACATGATGAAGGCTACGAAGATTTTGGCCAAAAACGATGAGGAAATTGACATCAACCACCTCCGCACACTCGTCACTTCTACAATAAAGCAACAGAGTAAGGTAGATACTTCGCGCAGGATGGAATCCAACCCGGATCTATGTGTATCCACCGCCCAGAAGAACGCCTCAGGAAGGGAGCGTCGTGACGAAGAATCGCGCACCGGATCCACGGAGCGCAGAAGAAGAACCAGGGAACATCCAAATCCGATCCCCATACCCTCGAAAACACCTCTGACAGATCCAAACAAGGGAAAGGATCCGATGTACACTGGCAGAGACAAGTACCGGAATCCATCACCTCCGCCCCGGAACCCGCGTCCTCCTCCGCCACCTCGCCAACGGAGTCCAACCATAAATACCTGACCCCATGGGCCTGGCAGAATTAGCATCCGCGACAACGTGGTCCCTCAGAGGAATTAGAACAAGGAGCGCATGCCTGAACCCCGCACGAGCCGGAACGAAGCACGCGAGCCTGAGCCCCGCAAAAGCCGGAACGAGGGAGTTTGCCGCCATCATGGAGAAGGAAGCCACCTAAGCCAGAGTCAGCAGCAAGAAGGATGCGGAGACCAGGAAGGCGGAAGAAAAATATCTCATCACCCCCCTCGCAGATCTCCCTCCCCACCACCTAGTGGAGGAGGTGGAGGCGGAGGCGGAGGCTGGAGATCCCGTTCCCGTTCAAAATCTCCCGCCCGTAACGGTTCACGCGACGCACGGAAACGTCTCAACGAGTACAGAGATGAATAGGTCGGCCCAAAGTGCTTTGGCAGGATGATCCGAGAGGAGCTAAAGCCAAAAGGCTTGAACCTCAAGCTACCCAAAAATCTGAAGCATTATGATGGCAATGAAAGGCCCGATACCTGGATTGATGACTATTTCAACGCAGTCAGCTTTGCCGGAGAGACCCCCGATGTGGCATGCCGCATGCTCCACTTGTACCTTGTTGGTCCAGCCCGAACTTGGCTCAGCGACCTTGAGAAAAACTCCATCTTTTGCTGGTTTGTCTTGAAGATCGCCTTCGAGAAAAAACTTCAGGACCACCTACAAAAGACCCGCCACAACAAGTGACTTACAGGTGTGTATCCAGAAGAAGAACGGAACCTCTCGAGCTTTTCTTACTCGGTGGTTAGCAACAAGAAATGAGTGCGAGAATGTGGACAACCGCACAGCAATGCTAGCTTTCATCGGTGGCTTGCAAAGAAGGGGGCTGCTCTGGCACAAGCTAACTTTCCTTATCAATGAGAATAAACTGACGTTGGATGACATGATCAACATCGCCAGCACTCACACCGCCGCTGATGACGACGCAGGTGGAGAACTCTCGGCCACAGCCATACCCCTACATCAGCAAAAGAAGAACCGTGATGGCAGCAACAACAACAAGCGGAAGAACCCCTCTAACGACCAAAAGAGCGGCGGATCCGACATGGTAGCCATGACGTTCCGACGCGGAGGTCAAGGAGGCGGAAGAGGCCGCGACCGTGGTGGCGGAGCCGGCAGGGGCCAGCAACGCGCTGACGAGGTCATCGTTGCTGGGTTCCGCGCTCCCCAAACCTACGAAGAATACATAGACATGTCGTACCTGGCTCATATTGATCCGGCTACGGGCAAGTCCTCTCACACCAATCGCAACTGCAAGTGTGTCAATGATCTCAAGACCGACCCGGAAGTAGGATACAAGCACGCTCGGAAGCACCGGCCACGCGGCAAAGGAGGCAAAGGCAAGAACAAGCAGAAGGATGAAGATAGTTCTGAGGCGATGGAAGAGGATGAAGCTTCACCGGATCCCAAAGAGGGTTCCACGGCTAAAAAATCAAATCCTTTCGTTAAAAAGAGTGTGGGTGCATACCACACCTTCCTCGGAACCCCGACGGTCCGGGCAAAAAAATCAGCCCTCCGGATCTTGAACGCCACGCTTCTGGCCGTGCCACAATACGTCAAGTGATCAGAAAACCCTTGCACCTTCGACAGGGTAGATCATCCGACTGTCATCCCCAAAGAGTGCTATGCTTTGGTTGTGAGTCCCCGCTTTGATGGGTATGACTTCTCCAAGTGCCTCATGGACGGCGGAGCCATCCTGAACATCATGTACCTGGAGACTCTAGAGAAGATGAACCTTACCAAGGAATAGCTCAAACACAACACCACGGAGTTCCATGGTGTGGTTACGGGAAAAAAGGCAAACTCTTTGGGCAGCATCAAACTTCCCGTGGCCTTCGGCGATGTTAACAATTTCCACGAAGAGATGATCACGTTTGAGGTTGTGCCCTTCAAGAGCTCCTACCATGTCATTTTTGGCAGGACCACCTACCACAAGTTTCATGCAAGGGTGTGTTACATCTACAATAAGCTCAAGATTCTGGGTCCTAACAGCATGATTACTGTATCCAGAGACTACAAGAAAGCCCGAGATTGCGAGGAGGGCGAAGCCGCCTTTGCAGAATCCGTACTATCTGGAGAGGAGCTGCATGGCTACAGGGCCGCGGTGGATCCGAATGAGATGCACACCACCAAGAAGCAGATCTCCGAACAGAAGACCTCGTTCAAGGCCACGATAGACACCAAAATGGTCGACCTCAAGGTAGGCGACAGTTCCAAGCAAGTGTGTGTCGGAGCTAGCATGGACCCCAAATAGGAAGACGCGCTCGTCGAGTTCGTACGAGCTAACATGGATATCTTCGCATGGCAACCTTCTGACATGTCCGGAGTACCAAGGGAACTCGCCGAGCACTACCTCAACATAGATCCGGGTGCAAAACCGGTGAAGCAAGCTATGCGACGCTTTGGAGACAAGAAGCGTCGCGCCATAGGGATGGAATTAGCAAAGTTACAAGATGCAGGATTTGTAGTAGAAGTTATCCATACTGATTGGGTCGCAAACCCCATCCTTGTACCCAAAAAGAATTCTGAAATACTAAGAATGTGCATCGATTACTCCGGCTTGAATAAGATTTGTCCGAAGGATCCGTTTCCGTTGCCACGCATTGACCAAGTCATTGATTCGACAGCAGGGGCGGAACTTCTGTGTTTTCTTGACGCATATTCCGGGTATCACCAGATCCTGATGAAGACGTCCGAACAAAAGGCGACCTCGTTCATTACACCCTTTGGCACTTACTGCTATGTCACCATGCCTTTTGGTTTGAAAAATGCAGGTGCCACTTACCAGCATACAATGCAGCGATGTTTGAAGGACCAAATTGGCTGGAACATGCACGCTTACATCGACGACATCGTGGTCATGAACCGGAAAGGATCCAACTTGATCAGCGATCTCACGGAAACCTTCAAAAATCTCTGACGGTACAAGATGATGTTGAATCCGCTGAAGTGCGTCTTGGCGTGCCAGTCGGAAAACTCCTTGGCTTCATTGTATCTCACATAGGCATTGAAGTAAACCCGGAAAAATCAAGGTTATTGATACGTCTCAAACGTATCTATAATTTCTTATGTTCCATGCTACTTTTATTAGAATACTTGAATGTTTTATACATACTTTACATCATTATTATACATTTTCCGGCACTAACCTATTAACAAGATGCCGAAGTGCCAGTTGCTGTTTTCTGATGTGTTTGGTTTCAGAAATCCTAGTAAGGAAATATTCTCGGAATAGGACGAAATCAACGCCCAGGGGCCTATTTTTACACGAAGCTTCCAGAAGACCGAAAGGGAGACGAAGTGGGGCCACGAGGTGGCGACACACCAGGGCGGCGCGGCCCAAGCCCTGGCCGCGCCGGCCTGTTGTGTGGGCCCCTCGTGACGCCCCCTGACCTACCCTTCCGCCTACAAATAGCCTTCGCCGCGAAACCCCCTGTACCGAGAGCCATGATACGGAAAACCTTCCAGAGACGCCGCCGTCGCGAATCCCATCTCGGGGGATTCAGGAGATCGCCTCCGGCACCTCGCCGGGAGAGGGGAATCATCACCGGAGGGGCTCTACATCATCATGCCCGCCTCCGGATTGATGCATGAGTAGTTCATCCTTGGACTATGGGTCCATAGCAAGTAGCTAGATGGTTGTCTTCTCCGCTTGTGCTATCATTGTTATAGATCTTGTGAGCTGCCTAACATGATCAAGATCATCTATTTGTAATGCTACATGTTGTGTTTGGCGGGATCCGATGAATATAGAATATTATGTTAAGTTGATTATCAATCTATCATATATGTGTTGTTTATGTTCTTGCATGCTCTCCGTTGCTAGTAGAGGCTCTGGCCAAGTTGATACTTGTAACTCCAAGAGGGAGTATTTATGCTCGATAGTGGGTTCATGCCTCCATTGAATGCGGGACGCGTGACGTGAAAGTTCTAAGGTTGTGGATGTGCTCGTTGCTACTAGGGATAAAACATCGATGCTTTGTCTAAGGATATTTGTGTTGATTACATTATGCACCATACTTAATGCAATTATCTCGTTGTTTACAACTTAATACCGGAAGGGGTTCGGATGATAACCTGAAGGTGGATTATTTAGGCATAGATGCATGCTGGATAGCGGTCTATGTACTTTGTCGTAATGCCCTGATTAAATCACATAGTAATCATCGTTGATATGTATTGAATCTTTATTTGTCAATTGCCCGCTGATGTCTACGTTCCCCCTCCTTTCCTGTAGACAGTGTTGGGCCTCCAAGAGTAGAGGTTTGTAGAACAACAGCAAGTTTTCCCTTAAGTGGATCACCCAAGGTTTATCGAACTCAGGGAGGAAGAGGTCAAAGATATCCCTCTCATGCAACCCCGCAACCACAAAGCAAGAAGTCTCTTGTGTCCCCAACACACCAAATAGGTGCACTAGTTCGGCGAAGAGATAGTGAAATACAGGTGGTATGAATATATATGAGCAAGTAGCAACGGTGCCGGAAAATAGCTTGTCGGCGTGTAGTTGATGGTGGTAGTATTGCAGCAGTAGTAACACGGTAAAACGAGTAAACAAGCGATAGTAACTCAGCAGTATTTAGGAACAAGGCCTAGGGATTACACTTTCACTAGTGGACACTCTCAACATTGATCACATAACAGAATAGATAAATGCATACTCTACACTTTTGTTGGATGATGAACACATTGCGTAGGATTACACGAACCCTCAATGCCGGAGTTAACAAGCTCCACAATAATGCTCATATTTTAGTAACCTTTAGTGTAAGATAGATCAAAAGACTAAACCAAGTACTAGCATAGCATGCACACTTGTCACCTTCATGCATATGTAGGAGGAATAGATCACATCAATATTATCATAGCAATAGTTAACTTCGCAATCTACAAGAGATCATGATCATAGCATAAACCAAGTACTAACACGGTGCACGCACTCGTCACCTTTGCACACATGCGGGAGGAATAAAACTACTTTAATAACACATCACTAGAGTAGCACATAGATAAATTGTGGTACAAACACATTGCAATCATCAAGAGATATAAATAAGCACTTCACTACGCTCTTCAACAATGAATAAGTACTTCGTGAAATATAGCCTAAGAGACCCACACGGTGCACACACCGTCACCTTTACACACGTGGGACAAGGAGTCTCCGGAGATCACATAAGTAAAACCCACTTGACTAGCATAATGACATCTAGATTACAAGCATCATCATATGAATCTCAATCATGTAAGGCAGCTCATGAGATTATTGTATTGAACTACATAGGAGAGAGATGAACCACATAGCTACCGGTACAGCCCCGAGCCTCGATGGAGAACTACTCCCTCCTCATGGGAGCGGCAGCGGTGATGAAGATGGCGGTGGAGATGGCAGCGGTGTCGATGGAGAAGCCTTCGGGGGCACTTCCCCGCTCCGGCGGGGTGCCGGAACAGAGACTCCTGTCCCCCGGATCTTGGCTTCGCGATGACGGCGGCTCGGAACTTTTCTCGTATCGTGGCTTCCTCCGTAAGGGTTTTCGATGCAGGGGCTTTATATAGGCGAAGAGGCGGCGCGGGAGGGTCAACGAGGCGACGAGACCATAGGGTGGCGCGGCCAGGGCCTGGGCCGCGCCACCATGTCATCTGGGCCCACCAGGCCCCCTCCGGCGGCTCTCGGGTGTTCTGGATGCTTCCGGGCAAAATAGGAACCCGGGAGGTGATTTCGTCCAATTCGAGAATATTTCGTTACTAGGATTTACGAAACCAAAAACAGCGAGAAAACAGGAACTGGCACTTCGGCATCTTGTTAATAGGTTAGTTCCAGAAAACGCATAAATATGACATATAATGTGCATAAAACATGTAGGTATCATCAATAAAGTAGCATGGAACATAAGAAATTATCGATACGTTGGAGACGTATCAGCATCCCCAAGCTTAGTTACGCTCGTCCGAGCAGGTAAAACGATAACAAAGATAATTTCTGAAGTGACATGCCATCATAATCTTGATCATACTATTTGTAAACATATGTAATGAATGCAGCGATCAAAGCAAAGGTAATGACATGAGTAAACAACTGAATCATAAAGCAAAGACTTTTCATGAATAGTACTTCAAGACAAGCATCAATAAGTCTTGCATAAGAGTTAACTCATAAAGCAATAAATCAGAGTAAAGGTGTTGAAGCAACACATAGGAAGATTAAGTTTCAGCGGTTGCTTTCAACTTATAACATGTATATCTCATGGATATTGTCAACATAAAGTAATATAACAAGTGCAATATGCAAGTATGTAGGAATCAATGCACGAGTTCACACAAGTGTTTGCTTCTTGAGGTGGAGAGAGATAGGTAAACTGACTCAACAATAAAAGTAAAAGAATGGTCCTTCAAAGAGGAAAGCATCGATTGCTATATTTGTGCTAGAGCTTTTATTTTGAAAACATAAAGAGAGCATAAAAGTAAAATTTTGAGAAGTGTTTGTTGTTGTCAACGAATGGTAGTGGGTACTCTAACCCCCTTGCCAGACAAACCTTCAAAGAGCGGCTCCCATTTTATTTTATTTTTGGGTGGCACTCCTTCCAACCTTTCTTTCACAAACCATGGCTAACCGAATCCTCGGGTGCCTGCCAACAATCTCATACCATGAAGGAGTGCCTTTTAATTTTAGTTTTATTATGATGACACTCCTCCCCACCTTTGCTTTCTCAAGCCATGGCTAACCGAATCCTTCGGGTGCCGTCCAACAATCACATACCATGGAGGAGTGTCTATTTTTGTTAATTAATTTGGGATCGGGAATCCCATTGCCGACTCTTTTGCAAAATTATTGGATAAGCGGATGAAGCCACTAGTCCATTGGTGAAAGTTGCCCAACAAGATTGAAAGATAAACACCACATACTTTCTCATGAGCTATAAAACATTGACACAAATCAGAGGTGATAAATTTTGAATGGTTTAAAGGTAGCACTCAAGCAATTTACTTTGGAATGGCGGAGAAATACCATGTAGTAGGTAGGTATGGTGGACACAAATGGCATGAATAGTTGGCTCAAGGATTTTGGATGCATGAGAAGTAATTCCCTCTCGATACAAGGTTTAGGCTAGCAAGGTTATTTGAAACAAACACAAGGATGAACCGGTGCAGCAAAACTCACATAAAAGACATATTGTAAACATTATAAGACTCTACACCGTCTTCCTTGTTGTTCAAACTCAATACTAGAAATTATCTAGACCTTAGAGAAACCAATTATGCAAACCAAATTTTAGCATGCTCTATGTATTTCTTCACTAATAGGTGCAAAGTATATGATGCAAGAGCTTAAACATGAGCACAACAATTGCCAAGTATCACATTACCCAAGACATTATAGCAATTACTACATGTAGCATTTTCCAATTCCAACCATATAACAATTTAACGAAGAGGAAACTTCGCCATGAATATTATGAGCTAAGAACACATGTGTTCATACGAACCAGCGGAGCGTGTCTCTCTCCCACACAAGGATGAACTTATTCAGAGAACTAAGATAACAAAACAAAAACAAAAATAAAAGCACACAGACGCTCCAAGTAAAGTACATAAGATGTGACTGAATAAAAATATAGTTTCACTAGAAGAAACCTGATAAGTTATCGATGAAGAAGGGGATGCCTTGGGCATCCCCAAGCTTAGACGCTTGAGTCTTCTTAAAATATGCAGGGATGAACCACCGGGGCATCCCCAAGCTTAGACCTTTCACTCTTCTCGATCACATTATATCACCCTCTTCTATTGACCCTTGAAAACTTCCTTCACACCAAACTTCAAGCAAACTCGTTAGAGGGTTAGTGCATAATCAAAAATTCACATGTTCAGAGGTGACACAATCATTCTTAACACTTCTGGACATTGCACAAAACTTCTGAAAGTTAATGGAACAAAGAAACTCATTCAACTTAACAAAAGCGGCAATGCGAAATAAAAGGCAGAATCTGTCAAAAACAGAACAGTCCGTAAAGACGAATTTTAAGATGGCACCAGACTTGCTCAAATGGAAAAACTCAAAACTAATGAAAGTTGCGTACATATCTGAGGATCACGCTCGTAAATTGGCAGATTTTTTCGAATTTTCTACAGAGAACTGTGCCCAGATTCGTGACAGACAGCAATGCTGTTTCTGCGCAGCGATCCCAAATATAACATCAACTTTAACATAGAAACTTTACTTGGCACAAAAACATGATAAGGAGAGGTTGCTACAGTAGTAAACAACTTCCAAGACTCAAATATAAAACAAAGTACTGTAGTAAAAAAACACATGGGTTATCTCCCAAGAAGTTCTTTCTTTATAGCCATTAAGATGGGCTCAGCAGTTTTAATGATAATGCTCTCATAAGAAATAGTATTTGAAGCAAAAGAGAGCATCAAGAGGCAAATTCAAAACACATTTAAGTCTAACATGCTTCCTATGCATAGGAATCTTGTAAATAAACAAGTTCATGAAGAGCAAAGTAACAAGCATAGGAAGATAAAACAAGTGTAGCTTCAAAAATTTCAGCACATAGAGAGGCATTTTAGTAGCATGAAAATTTTTACAACCATATTTTCCTCTCTCATAATAACTTTCAGTAGAATCATGAGCAAACTCAACAATATAACTATCACATAAAGCATTCTTATCATGAGTCTCATGCATAAAATAATTACTACTCCCAACATAAGCATAATCAATTTTATTAGTTGTAGTGGGAGCAAATTCAACAAAGTAGCTATCAAATATAGGAGGTATATTGTAATCATAATCAAATTTATCCTCCATAACAGGTGGTAACAAAAGACTACTATCATTATAATCATCATAAATAGGAGGCAAAGTATCATCAAAGTAAATTTTCTCCTCAATGCTTGGGGACTAAAAATATCATGCTCATCAAAGCCAGCTTCCCCAAGCTTAGAATTTTCCATAGCATTAGCAACAATGGTGTTCAAAGCATTCATACTAATAACATTCCCATTATCATGCATATAAAGTTCCATGGGTTTCTTAATTCTTTCTTCAAACACATCATGTCCTAATTCAAGATAAAGTTCATAAAGATCTCTCATATTTTTGTTGTTTTCCATTATGCCTAACTAGTGAAAACAAGTAACCAAATGTCGCAATTGCAGAGTCTAAAGGAAATAGCTTCGAGTACTTACAATGGCGCCGGAAAATAGCTTAGTAGCCGAGATCCGGAGTGTGAGTACCTTTTACCTTTCCTCCCCGGCAACGGCGCCAGAAAAGTGCTTGATGTCTACGTTCCCCTCCTTCTCGTAGACAGGTGTTGGGCCTCCAAGAGTAGAGGTTTGTAGAACAGCGAGCAAGTTTTCCCTTAAGTGGATCACCCAAGGTTTATCGAACTCGGGGAGGAAGAGGTCAAAGATATCCCTCTCATGCAACCCCGCAACCACAAAGCAAGAAGTCTCTTGTGTCCCCAACACACCAAATAGGTGCACTAGTTCGGCGAAGAGATAGTGAAATACAGGTGGTATGAATATATATGAGCAGTAGCAACGGTGCCGAGAAAATAGCTTGCTGGCGTGTAGTTGATGGTGGTAGTATTGCAGCGAGTAGTAACACAAGTAAAACAAGAAACAAGCAGTAGTAACTCAGCAGTATTTAGGAACAAGGCCTAGGGATTACACTTTCACTAGTGGACACTCTCAACATTGATCACATAACAGAATAGATAAATGCATACTCTACACTTTTGTTGGATGATGAACACATTGCGTAGGATTACACGAACCCTCAATGCCGGAGTTAACAAGCTCCACAATAATGCTCATATTTTAATAACCTTTAGTGTAAGATAGATCAAAAGACTAAACCAAGTACTAGCATAGCATGCACACTGTCACCTTCATGCATATGTAGGAGGAATAGATCACATCAATATTATCATAGCAATAGTTAACTTCGCAATCTACAAGAGATCATGATCATAGCATAAACCAAGTACTAACACGGTGCATGCACTGTCACCTTTGCACACATGCAGGAGGAATAAAACTACTTTAATAACACATCACTAGAGTAGCACATAGATAAATTGTGGTACAAACACATTGCAATCATCAAGAGATATAAATAAGCACTTCACTACGCTCTTCAACAATGAATAAGTACTTCGTGAAATATAGCCTAAGAGACCCACACGGTGCACACATCTGTCACCTTTACACACGTGGGACAAGGAGTCTCCGGAGATCACATAAGTAAAACCCACTTGACTAGCATAATGACATCTAGATTACAAGCATCATCATATGAATCTCAATCATGTAAGGCAGCTCATGAGATTATTGTATTGAACTACATAGGAGAGAGATGAACCACATAGCTACCGGTACAGCCCCGAGCCTCGATGGAGAACTACTCCCTCCTCATGGGAGCAAGCAGCGGTGATGAAGATGGCGGTGGAGATGGCAGCGGTGTCGATGGAGAAGCCTTCCGGGGCACTTCCCCGCTCCGGCAGGGTGCCGGAACGGAGACTCCTGTCCCCCGGATCTTGGCTTCGCGATGACGGCGGCTCCGGAACTTTTCTCGTATCGTGGCTTCCTCCGTAAGGGTTTTCGATGCGGGGGCTTTATATAGGCGAAGAGGCGGCGCAGGAGGGTCAACGAGGCGACGAGACCATAGGGTGGCGCGGCCGAGGCCCGGGCCGCGCCACCATGTCATCTCGGGCCCACCAGGCCCCCCCTCTGGCGGCTCTCGGGTGTTCTGGATGCTTCCGGGCAAAATAGGAACCTGGGAGGTGATTTCGTCCAATTCCGAGAATATTTCGTTACTAGGATTTCTGAAACCAAAAACAGCAGAAAACAGGAACTGGCACTTCGGCATCTTGTTAATAGGTTAGTTCCAGAAAACGCATAAATATGACATATAATGTGCATAAAACATGTAGGTATCATCAATAAAGTAGCATGGAACATAAGAAATTATCGATACGTTGGAGACGTATCACCCGCCTATAATTTGTTCACCCAGCATGTTAGTTATCTTATTGGAGAGACACCTCTAGTGAACTGTGGACCCCGGTCCATTCTTTTACATCTGAATACATTCTACTGCAATCTCTGTTTTTACTGTTTTTTGCAAACAAACACCATCTTCCACTCGATACATTTAATCCTTTGTTTTCAGCAAGCCGGTGAGATTGACAACCTCACTGTTACGTTGGGGAAAAGTACTTTGATTGTGTTGTGCAGGTTCCACGTTGGCGCCGGTTTCACCGGGTGTTGCGCCGCACTACACTCCTCCACCAACAACCTTCACGTGCTTCTTGGCTCCTACCGGTTCGATAACCTTGGTTTCATACCGAGGGAAACTTACCCGCTGTGCGCATCATACCTTCCTCTTGGGGTTCCCAACGGACGTGTACATCTACGCGCATCAAGCATAAATTTCTGGCGCCGTTGCCGGGGAGATCAAGACACGCTGCAAGGGGAGTCTCCACTTCCAATCTCTTTACTTTGTTTTTGTCTTGCTTTACTTTATTTTACTTACTGTCTTGTTTGCTTCATATTAAAAACACAAAAAAATTAGTTACTTTACTTATTGTCTTATTTATTACTTGCTCTATATCAAAACACAAAAAATTTAGTTACTTGCATTTAGTTTACTTTTGTTATCATGTCTAGCTCTGTACCTGTTACTTCTTCACCTGAGGAATTAGTCTTTACTTTTAAACAAGGGGATGAGGAGAGTTTTAAAGATGCTTGGTCTAGAATTTTTTATGGTTATCGTAAAGCTGAACCTCAAATGACTCTAAGTTTTCTCCTTAGTAATTTTTATTTTGGGCTTATGATTCGCTATAGATATGCCTTAGATGCTATAGTGGGAGGAGATTTCCTTCATTGCAACGGTGATCAAGCTTTTAATGCCATAAAAAAATTGGTTGCATCACATAGTTCGGCTAACAACTTTGATTCAGCCCTTATTAGCATTTATAATAGATTAAACACTCTTGAGACAAGTGCATCTTACTTGAAAGAAAATTATGGTTATGTTCGAAACCGTCTTGATGAAGTTTTAGTGAACTCGAACCCTCAATGTGGAAACCTACTATTAAAGTTATTATTGGTGGTGAAACTTTTCATGCCCGTTGTGATATTATGTCTCGAATTTTGTCTTATGCCTAAGAATATTTATGAATCTTTGACACTTTGGGGACTTGTTGAAGGGGAGAAGGAATAACTCTTATTGATAACTCCGTTATAATTCCTAAGGGAATAGCCGAGGGTGTGCATACAACCATTCTTGGAAGAACAAGTATCCACTCGATTATCTTGTTATTGAATGTGTAGGAACAGGACAAATCACACTTGGAAGATCCCTGCTGAAACTATTGGGAGCAATCATAAATACGGGAGAAGGCACCCTAAAAATCACACCGGGAGGCCGACATGTATTCCCTAAACCAAAGAGTAAGAAAAAGAGTAAGAAGGGTAAGTGTAAAGCCCGAGGTAGTGTTGATGCATCATCTCTTGAAAACACTTGATTTGCACTTTCTGCGCCTAGCTGAAAGGCGTTAAAGAAAAGCACTTCTTGGGAGATAACCCATGTTTCATTTTATTTACTGTATTGTTGATTCTTGGAAGTTTTTTACTACTGTAGCAACCTCTCCTTATCATGTTTTTGTGCCAAGTAAAGTTTTTATGTTAAAGTTGATGATAGATTTGGATCGCTGCGCAGAAACAGCATTGCTGTCTGTCACGAATTCTCGCAGAAGTCTCTGTAAAAAATTCTAAAAAATCTGCAAATTTACGAGCATGATCCTCATATATGTACGCAAATTTCATTAGTTTTGAGTTTTTCCATTTGAGCAAGTTAAGTGCCCCTGCCAGATTCATCTTTACGGACTGTTCTGTTTTTGACAGATTCTGTCTTTTATTTCGCATTGCCGCTTTTGCTATGGTGAATGAGTTTCTTTGTTCCATTAACTTTCAGAAGCTTTGTGCAATGTCCAGAAGTGTTAAGAATGATTGTGTCACCTCTGAATATGTGAATTTTTGGTTATACACTAACCCTCTAATGGGTTTGCTTGAAGTTTGTGTGAAGGAAGTTTTCAAGGGTCAAGAGAAGATGATGATATACTATGATCAAGAAGAGTGAAAGGTCTAAGCTTGGGGATGCCCCGGTGGTTCATCCCTGCATATTTTAAGAAGACTCAAGCATCTAAGCTTGGGGATGCCCAAGGCATCCCCTTCTTCATCGACAACATTATCAGGTCACTTCTAGTGAAACTATATTTTTATTCCATCACATCCTATGTTCTTTACTTGGAGCGTCGGTTTGTTTTTATTTTTGTTTTGGTTTGAATAAAGTTGGATCCCACCATCCTTATATTGGAGATATTATGCTCCGCTTTTTCATATGGAACACTTGTGTTCTTAATTGTGCTTTAAAGTTCATGGCGAAGGCTGAAATTGCTTCGTTAAATTGCTATTTGGTTGGAATCAGAAAATGCTGCATATGGTTTGGAAATTTGGCAATTGTTTGAGCTCTCATTAGATCATGTTTAAGCTCTTGCATCATGTAGTTTAATCTATTAATGAAGAACTACCGTAGAGCTTGTTTAATTTGGTTTGCATGATTGGTCTCTCTAAGTCTAGATATTTTCGGGTAAAGTGTTTGAACAACAAGGAAGACAGTGTAGAGCCTTATAATGCTTGCAATATGTTCTTGTGTGAGTTTCGTTGTATCTGTTCATACTTGTGTTTGCTTCAAACAACCTTGCTAGCCCAAACCTTGTACAGAGAGCAAATGCTTCTCGTGCATCCAAACACCTTGAGCCAAAACCCATGCCATTTGTGTCCACCATATCTACCTACTATGTGGTATTTTTCTGCCATTCCAAAGTAAATTACTTGAGTGCTACCTTTAAAATTTAGTTCCTTTACCTTTACAATATATAGCTCATGGGACAAATAGCTTAAAAACTATTGTGGTGATGAATATGTAGTTATGTGTCTTAGTTCTTATAAGTTGCTTGTTGAGCGGTAACCATGTTTCTGGGGACGCCATCAACTTTACCTTTGTTGGATATCATGTGAGATGCTATGCATGTTCGTCTTGTCTGAAGTAAGTGCGATTTCATGATCAAATGGTTTGAGTATGCATATGTTAGAGAAGAACATTGGGCAGCCAACTAAAGCCATGCATCATGGTGGAAGTTTCAGTTTGGACATACAACCTCAATCTCTTATGAGAATACTATTTGTTGTTGAATGCTTAAGCATTAAAAGAGGAGTCCATTATCTGTTGTCTATGTTGTCCCGGTATGGATGTCTAAGTTGAGAATAATCAAAAGCGAGAAATCCAATGCGTGCTTTCTCCTTAGACACTTGTACAGACGGCATAGAGGTACCCCTTTGTGACACTTGGTTGAAACATATGTTATGCGATGATAATTCGTGTTTTCCGAGCTAAGTAGGACAAGGTGCCAGCACTATTAGTACTCTATGCATGAGACATGCAACTTGTAGGAAGTATTATGCATAGCACATATGAATTATTACTACCGTTGACAAAATTGTTTCTATGTTTTCAAAACAAAAGCTCTAGCACAAAAATAGTAATCCATGCTTCCTCTCGCGAAGGGCCATTCTTTTACTTTATTGTTCGAATCGCTTTACCCATTCCTTTCTATCTTAGAAGCAAACACTTGTGTTAACTGTGTGCATTGATTCTTACTTGTTTACTTATTGCACCTGTTATATTACTCTATGTTGACAAATATCCATGAGATATACATGTTACAAGTTGAAAGCAATTGATGAAACTTAATCATCCTTGGTGTTGCTTCAATGCATTCTACTTTGAATTTATTGCTTATGAGTTAGCTCTTATGCAACTCTTATTGATACTTGTTTGAAAGTATTATTCATGAAAAGTTTTGCTATATGATTCATTTGTTTAGTCATTATTTTTGTTAGCAATCTTTTGTTCAGATCACTCCATTCATCTCATATGCTTTACAATAATGTTGATCAAGATTATGTTGGTAGCATGTCACTTCAGAAATTATTTGTGTTATCGTTTACCTACTCGAGGACGAGTAGGAACTAAGCTTGGGGTTGCTGATACGTCTCAAACGTATCTATAATTTCTTATGTTCCATGCTACTTTTATGACAATACTTGAATGTTTTATACATACTTTACAACATTATTATACATTTTCCGGCACTAACCTATTAACAAGATGCCGAAGTGCCGCTTGCTCGTTTTCTGCTGTTTTTGGTTTCAGAAATCCTAGTAAGGAAATATTCTCGGAATTGGACGAAATCAACGCCCAGGGGCCTATTTTTACACGAAGCTTCCAGAAGATCGAAAGGGAGATGAAGTGGGGCCACGAGGTGGCGACACACCAGGGCGGCGCGGCCCAAGCCCTGGCCGCGCCGGCCTGTTGTGTGGGCCCCTTGTGACGCCCCCTGACCTACCCTTCCGCCTACAAATAGCCTTCGTCGCGAAACCCCCTGTACCGAGAGCCACGATACGGAAAACCTTCCAGAGACGCCGCCGTCGCGAATCCCATCTCGGGGGATTCAGGAGATCGCCTCCGGCACCCTGCCGGAGAGGGGAATCATCACCGGAGGGGCTCTACATCATCATGCCCGCCTCCGGATTGATGTGTGAGTAGTTCATCCTTGGACTATGGGTCCATAGCAGTAGCTAGATGGTTGTCTTCTCCGCTTGTGCTATCATTGTTATAGATCTTGTGAGCTGCCTAACATGATCAAGATCATCTATTTGTAATGCTACATGTTGTGTTTGGCGGGATCCGATGAATATAGAATATTATGTTAAGTTGATTATCAATCTATCATATATGTGTTGTTTATGTTCTTGCATGCTCTCCGTTGCTAGTAGAGGCTCGGCCAAGTTGATACTTGTAACTCCAAGAGGGAGTATTTATGCTCGATAGTGGGTTCATGCCTCCATTGAATCTGGGACAAGTGACGTAAAGTTCTAAGGTTGTGGATGTGTCTGTTGCTACTACGGATAAAACATCGATGATTTGTCTAAGGATATTTGTGTTGATTACATTACGCACCATACTTAATGCAATTATCTCGTTGTTTACAACTTAATACCGGAAGGGGTTCGGATGATAACCTCGAAGGTGGATTATTTAGGCATAGATGCATGCTGGATAGCGGTCTATGTACTTTGTCGTAATGCCCTGATTAAATCACATAGTAATCATCGTTGATATGTATTGAATCTTTATTTGTCAATTGCCCGCCTGTAATTTGTTCACCCAACATGTTAGTTATGGTGAACTGTGGACCCCGGTCCATTCTTTTACATCTGAATACATTCTACTGCAATCTCTGTTTTTACTGTTCTTTGCAAACAAACACCATCTTCCACTCGATACATTTAATCCTTTGTTTTCAGCAAGCCGGTGAGATTGACAACCTCACTGTTACGTTGGGGCAAAGTACTTTGATTGTGTTGTGCAGGTTCCACGTTGGCGCCGGTTTCACTGGTGTTGCGCCGCACTACACTCCTCCACCAACAACCTTCACGTGCTTCTTGGCTCCTACTGGTTCGATAACCTTGGTTTCATACTGAGGGAAACTTTCTGCTGTGCGCATCATACCTTCCTCTTGGGGTTCCCAACGGACGTGTACATCTACGTGCATCAGTTATCATGTGCATCAAGAGGCCAACTTGTGTCAAAGATGTGCAACGATTAACTGGTTGCGTTGCTGCACCAGTAGATTTGTTAGTCGTCTTAGCGAGAATGCACTACCTTTGTACAAACTGCTGAAGAAAATAGACAAATTTGTCTAGGACGATGCAACAGATGCAGCACTTTAGGGTTTGAAGGACATACTCTCTTCCTCGCCTATCTTGGCAGTCCCAGATGAGTCAGAGCCTATGCTCCTTTACAAGGTCATCAGTCTCATTATTATGGTGGAGCGAAAGGAAGAAGGTCATGAGTACGGAGTCCAAAGACCAGTCTATTACATTAGCGAGGTACTGAAAGAATCCAAGCAAATATACCCTCACTTTTAGAAGCTAGCCTACGGAGTGTTCCTAGGTAGCCGGAAGCTAAGACACTACTTCCAGGAGCATACTATGACACTTGTGACCAAAGCTCCATTGTCAACCATCATCAACAACTCCGACGCAACAGGGCGCATAGCAAAGTGGGGCATAGAACTTTCCGCCTCCGACATCAACTACAAAGGCAGATCCTCGATCAAGTCCCAAATCTTGGCGGATTTCTTTGTCGATTGGACTGAAGCGCCGGAGGGCACACCTGTGCCGGAACTTGAAGCTTGGGTCATGCACTTTGACGGATCCAAGCAGCATCAAGGCTCGAGGGCTGGAGTTACCTTGAAGTCACCAACTGGAGAAGAACTGCAGTACGTTCTGCAGATTCACTTCAAGGCTACAAATAATATGGCGGAATATGAGGCTCTACTACACGGTCTGTGCATCGCTAAGGAGATCGGGGTCAAGCGCATCATATGCTGCGGAGATTCCGACCTGGTGGCACAACAAGTAGCCGGAACCTAGAACGCCAGAAACTCCGTTATGGCGGCTTACAGAGATGAAGTTGAGGAGATCGTCAAGTGCTTCCTTGGATACGAAGTGAAGTACGTCAGGAGAGATGACAACACAGCATCAGATATGCTGCCCAAGCTCGGATCCGTCTGGAAACCCATTCCGCCTAGTATTTTCCTTGAGCACCTACGGACACCTTCAGTAAAGGGCGCTAACCCGGAAAACCCAGATGTGGCGGTGTCTCCGGCTAAGGAGGTGATGGTTATCGCTCCGGCTTGGACCCAACCTTTCCTGGACTACCTCATTGACCAGAAGTTGCCGGAGGATGAAGTCCTCGCACGACAGGTCTTCAGACGAGCAAGATCCTACACAATAGTTGATGGACAACTCTATAAAAAAAGTGCAAACGGAGTATTTATGAAATGCGTCTCCAATAAAGATGGCATCGAAATCCTCAGAGATATCCACCAAGGTGATTGCGGGCATCACGCCGCTCCCAGGTCCCTCGTTGCAAAAGCTTTTCGGTAAGGTTTTTACTGCCTAACAGCTAAAGAAGATGTTGAAAAGATAGTTAAAACTTGTCGTGGTTGTCAGTACTACGCTACTCAACCAAGCGCTCTGGCTCAGGAGCTGAAGACCATCCCTATCACTTGGCCGTTTGCAGTCTGGGGGCTTGACATGGTCGGAAAATTGAAGAAATCATCTAGCTCCTGGTGGTTTTGAGTACCTCCTGGTCGCTATTGACAAGTTTAGTAAGTGGATCGAGGCAAAGCCAGTGAGAAAACCCGATGGTGCTACGGCACTAAAATTCGTTTGCAGCCTCGTAGTGAGATACGACATCCCACACAACATTATCACAGACAATGGCACAAACTTCGCACAGGGTGAACTAAAAGATTATTGCAACGACGTAGGGATCTGGCTTGACCTTGCCTCTATGGCTCATCCACAATCCAACGGGCAGGTCGAGCGAGCCAACAGCCTCATATTAGCCGGAGTCAAACCTCGCCTTGAAGAACCGCTGCAGCGAGCAGCTGGAGCTTGGGCTGAGGACTTAGATTCTGTTTTGTCGAGTTTACGAACTACCCCTAACATATCGACTAGATTCACACCTTTCTTCCTAGTATATGGATCTGAAGCTGTGCTCCCCTCCGACATCATCCATGATTCACCGCGAGTTTTCGTCTACTATGAAGAAACTACTGACGAGGCTCGACGGCTATCTGTGGACCTGCTCGAAGAAGCTCGGAACCGAGCTGATCAACGTTCCACCATCTACCAGTAGAAACTCCTATGCTATCATAGTCGTCGAGTTCGGAACCACTCGTTTAAGGAAGGTGACTTGGTCCTCCGCCTTCGACAGGTGAAAGAGCATAAGTTGCAATCTCCATGGGAAGGACCTTTCTTCATCAACAAAGTGTTGCACAACAGATCTTACTACCTCGTTGATTTCCGCGAGTTAAAGGATAGACCTGCCAATTGGTATCGGAAACGCAAGAGGTAGGATCCGGGTGACATATCCGATGAAACAGACCGTCCCTGAAATATAGCACATCTACGTCCTTTCCACACTTAGCAATTTTCGCATTACATATTTGTAATAGTTATGATACATGATCAATGAAATAAAGCATATGGTTCGCTCTTTGAGTATTTTACCTCCTTTACTTGTTCATTTTTGGATCGTGTATGTTTTCCGACTAAAACCGCAGAGCTCGATGTTTCCGCCTAGGCGTGTATAAAAGTTGTGATTTTCAAAATCGTCCTCTAGGACGTGAGCTTAAGTTTTCTGGTGGATAAGTTTTTTTGTTGCGAACTTATGGATTCCTTGTAGTGACTTCCGGCACCTTAGCTAGGGGCTTGTTTCCGTGGTTATTGACGGATCGCCATTGGGCTTCGTCGCCGTCGGCGAGCGTTTCCGGTTAAAGGTCTTCCGGCTCATTTAAGGTCAAATAAGTAAGCCGGAAAAACATAGAAACTAGCACTTGCTTTCCAAACGAACGAAACAAGCATACATAAGTTAAACGGATCGCAGGATAAGTGTTTTCCGCCCACATGCATATGTTTCGTCCTAGCTACTTCAAATACTTAGTTTTATTACAAACCCACAAAGGGGCCAAAATAATGCATCTCATTGTTTTACAGGAATCACTCAGAAGATTCCGGATTATCGTCAGAGGCTTGGTACGTGCCGTCCTTGCCAGAAGCATCACCTGAGTCATCATCTGACTGATGCGCGCTAGACCCGGAGCCTTCCGCCTCGTCATCATCCTCATCGTCGGAGAAACTAGCCGGAACGTCATGCTTCTTGTACCATGACGAGTGATTCACTCGCTAGGTAAAAAGCATGTCTAAACCTTCAGTTTCCGCGAGAGCTTGCTTGACGTTGGTGCCCTTGGGGACTCCGTGTGCGATCGTCACGAAATCCATGGCGGGAAAGTATGAATTGCACATGGCTAAGGCAATGGAGGCAGCTCCGCGAGCTGAGGACTCTTGCCAATCCCCGATCAGATCCGGCACTAGCTTCATCAGCTTCGTCATTTTATCAATGACTGTAGTGCGAGCTCTTTTCAGGGACCACTTCTTGGCAATGCCACGACAAGCCTCGATGAGATTGTCTGTTGAATTTCGATCCTCTTCATAGGCTTCAGTCCTGGAAAGTCCGGAACCTTCTATCCATTCAAATCCAAGACATGCTGATGTACACAAAAAACCGCGCGGTCAGATTCCTGGTTGGGAAGAAAAGAATACAAAGGACATGCCGGAAACGTGAAGTCCATACGGAAGATCAGCTCGTCGACATCTGACGCCTCCGCCTCGTAAGCCTTGATCCTAGACGCCAGAGTTTTAACTCTGTTATTGCTAGTCTTAAGCTTCTCGGCCATCTCCGACATAGCCTGAGCATGCTTCTCCTCTAGTTCCTTTTTGGTTTTAGTCTCATGTTCAAGAGACCCCTTGAGGGATTGCTGGAGGGATGCATGCTCGGACTTCAGCACTTCGAGCTTGGCGGAGATTGCATCGATGGAGGGGCGGTTGGCAAGTTTTTCTGTAAGGCGGAAAGCAAGTTCAAAGTGAACATATATATTCAATAACAAAGAGTGCGTTGAGGAATCTATAGTAAGGTGGAAAACATACCCTCGTTGTTTTTCAAACGGGTGTCAAGGAGTATGATAGCATGCCGATCCTCCGCCTCCTTCTTGTACAGCCGCTCGATCTCCGCCTTCTGCTCCAGCACCAGCATCCGTAAGTTTTCGTGCAGTTGAATGGTGTTCTGTGAAGCAAGTTGGAATGGTTACCCAGAAATTTAAAATCTGGGGGGCTGGACGCGAAGTTAAATTTCTTCTTGTGCTAGGAAATTTCAAGTTTCCGCCAAGATCCAACTAAAATAATACAATTGAAGCATCGGTTCACAAAATTCACTTGGAAAATATCTAAACCAATGTTTGGGGGCTAGTATTACCTGGCACACGGCTTTGTGCTTGGCAAAGAAGACCCAAAGATTATCTTCGAGGGTTGCTAAATCTTGTTGCTCCGTCTCCGGCTTCCTCCACACTTCATTCATTAAGTTGGTCATTTCCGCATGACACTGCGCCAGGGGAACTTTTTGAAGTACTGAAAACAAATGCGGATGCGTTTGGGGCGTATCGGTAGCACCACTTAGCAACAATTTCTTTGTGGCATCATTAGCCGTAGCTTCAGTCGAGGTGGTTTCGGGTTCTTCAGGCGGAGGTTTGGACGAGGAGGCATCTTTGTCGGAATCTGCGGTGGCTTCCGGGATGTCGTCAAGATTGATGACGTTCTTCGGATCTGGAGCTGCAGAGGACGAGGCCTTAGGCGGAACCTCCACTTCCGGAGTGACAGGCATAGAGGCAGGCGAGGGCTTGGTTTTCTTCTTAGGGGGCTTGCTTCCGGCAATTTTGTTGCACAATAAAAGAGTGTGACACTTGGCATATTTTGAGTTAAGTTGCACAAAGAGAGTAAGTTGAAAGCTAAGTTTTTACCCAGGCTTGTTGAAGAACCGCTCGAGGCTGGCCTGCGAGCTTTTGCTGTATCGATTTCCTTGAGGCGCTGTTTCTCTTTCTCGGCCTTCTTGGTGGCCGCGGCGCTGGTAGTCTCACGCACACGTTTGGGCGCCGACCCGGAGTCTGCGCCCCGCTTCCTCTTTGCGGGAGGAGGGCCCTCAAGAGCTTCCGCGTCAGGCGCGACTTCCGGGTTCGTGTTGCCAGAGTGCGGGACCCGGGTCAGGTTCCCGAGATCCTTTTCCTCAAGGGCTTCGAGCTGTATACACAAGATAAAGTCCTTAGACAAATTCGCAGGCATAAAAAGGAAATGATGATTAGTCGGAAGACTTACCGCGGTGCCGGCTCCATCCATGTGTAGTCAAAATGACACACGTGAGAGTGACCGTCACGCGAAATTTTGATCATGACCTGGAGCCGCTTGTTCAGGGCGTCGGAGGAAAGGTTCTCCTTGGTGGCGCGCATGGTGTCATCGCGGCCGTTGTACTCGTACATCAATCGATCACGATGTTGGAGAGGCTGGATCTGCTTGGTGAACCAAAAGAGCATCAGGTCCCTCCCCGACAAGCCAGACTCCGTCAGCTTGCAGATCCGCCTTACCATCCTTGTCAGCATAGGCGACTCGGAGATATGTGGACAGTTAGTGTAGGCGGGGGTCTCGCTGGCGGGCCCGTCCTTGAACTCCGGCAAAGTCTTCGGGCTGGCCGGATCCGAGACGTCCTTCATGTAGAAGAAACCCCCAGACCAGTACCTCATGGACTCGTGACGATCCATGTGGGGATAGACGCGGCTGGGGCGGATCTTGAAGGTAATGCTCCCGCAGGTGGCGAGCGATGAAGTCTGTGGGACCGTCTCCTTCTTGACGGAGAAGAAATATTGAAAGAGGGCCAAGTCAGGTGTTACCCGGAGATGACCCTCACACAGAGCGACATGGTTGGCGATGGCGAGGACGGTGTTGGGGGAGATGTTGTGGGGTTGCAGCTTGTATGCCTCAAGGATTTCCGAGAAGAAATCGCTCGGGGGCAAGGAGAATCCGCGCTCTACCAACGCTCTGGTCAGCACCCATTCTCCGGCTTCAGGCGCCGGGTTGAGGGCACCCGGAACCACTCTCCAGGATCCGGGTTGTAAAAATCCCTCCGCCTCGAAGCTGCGGAGTTCGTCCTTTGTGGTGGTGCAAGGCCACCACTGTCCCTTAAGCTCGCGTTCGCGAGATCGTGCCTTTGATTTCTTGGTGGTGGCCTCCTCCACCTTTTTCTCCATCTGCTTCTTTCCAGCTAAGTCCGCCAGATTAGCAGTGGCTCCCTCGATGGACTTGTCGGATCCCTTGGAAGGGTCCAGCTGGACAGGGATAAATGGCGAAGGGGCGAAGGAGATTGGCGTGGCCGCGATTGGCTCCGACTGCATTTGAGACGGAGTAGAAGAAGACATCTACAATTGAAAGCAAACTAACTTAGTCGTAACTACCGCTACACCCTAGTCATCCCTACCGATGCCGATGAAAAAGCTCGAGGTTAGGAAGCTTACCGGAGATGGCTGTTGCGGTGGTCGGAGACGCCGGCGACGAGGTTTTTGCTGCGGTAGCTCGCCTAGGTTAAGAACACGATGAACTCGACGCGGTGGCGCTAGCTCCGGTGAAACTCCGGCAAACTCCGGCACGGCGGAAGCAGGAACTCGTTGGCGGCACTCGAGTGAGAGGTGAAACGGGGGAGAATGAAGTGATTAGAGTGAGCGGTGAGGATATTTATAGGTGCGGGATGAGATTCGTGCTCCGCATCCTATGGTTGGATCGCAAGCATCGCACCGTTGTATGATGGACACGTGTTGAAAACCCTAGCGGTAGAAATGGGTAAGGATCAAGTTACTATTCAAATTACCCGAAAATGGCGCCAAGATTGGCGGAACTGTTTAAACCTTTTAGGGTTCTGGGTAAGAATCTCAAATGACGAACCGTTATCTCTGCAGGGTAGTAACCTGGAGGCTCGTTGTAATAATGAGGTCGATGGATGAAGTCCCGCAGGATGAAGGATCTTTCCGGCATGCAAGATGGAAAGGGAAGTTTAATAAATTCGGAGTTCTTCAAGTTTCCCCATGTTACCGAGAGGTTTGTCCGACATGAATGTGGTTCACGCAAGGCGGAAACAAGAGGTGAATCTCGGAGAACTCTGGGGGCTACTATTGTGGGTATACTTCATGGTTGTACCATCGATGGTGGCTAGATCCGGCAAGCCCGGGTGGCCCATAGACGGTGATGGTGGTGTATGGCCCATCGGGCGGCCCAGTTGTTGTAGATCAAGATGGATGAAGTCCATCCCAGGAACGAGAAGCCAGATCCACCGACCAACCCTGGAAGGCGGATCCGGCCTGGCCCATCAGGGGTAGCCGGATCCAGTACGGTGTATAAGGAAAGGAGGATCCTTGACGTGCACGGCAATCTAATATTCCGTAGTTAGGCAACTTGTATTCCGGCTAGGTCTCTCCATGTAAACCCTAGATCCTGGCGCCTTTATAAGCCGGATCCCGGGAGCCCTAGAGGCACAACCAGAACTCAATGTAACAACGTGAAAGCGCCCAGATAATTCAAGACAAGCAGCAGTAGGTCCTGTCATCGTGCAGGTGTTCCGAAGTTGGGTAAATCGTGTACCACCATCCCGAGGCTCCGCCCGATGGCCCCTACTTCTTCTCCCCTCGTGAGGATCTGATGCGCGTAGATGTACACTGATGCGCGTAGATGTACACGTCCGTTGGGAACCCCAAGAGGAAGGTATGATGCGCACAGCAGCAAGTTTTTCCTCAGAAAGAAACCAAGGTTATCGAACCAGTAGGACCCAAGAAGCACGTGATGGTTGTTGGTGGAGGAGTGTAGTGCGGCGCAACACCAGTGAAACCGGCGCCAACACGGAACCTGCACAACACAATCAAGATACTTTGCCCCAACGTAACAGTGAGGTTGTCAACCTCACCGGCTTGCTGAAAACAAAGGATTAAGCATATCGAGTGGAAGATGGTGTTTGTTTGCAAAGAACAGTAAGAACAATAATTGCAGTAGAATGTATTCAGATGTAAAAGAATGGACCGGGGTCCACAGTTCACTAGTGGTGTCTCTCCAATAAGATAACTAGCATGTCGGGTGAACAAATTACGGATGGGCAATTGACAAATCAAGATTCAATACATATCAACGATGATTACTATGAGATTTAATTAGGGCATTACGACAAAGTACATAGACCGCTATCCAAACATGCATCTATGCCTAAATAATCCACCTTCGGGTTAGCATCCGCACCCCTCCGGTATTAAGTTGTAAACAACGGATAATTGCATTAAGTATGGTGCGTAATGTATTCAACACAAATATCCTTAGACAAAGCATTGATGTTTTATCCCTAGTAGCAACAGCACATCCACAACCTTAGAACCTTCTGTCACGATCCCAGATTAAATGGAGGCATAAACCCACTATCGAGCATAAATACTCCCTCTTGGAGTTACAAGTATCAACTTGGCCAGAGCCTCTACTAGGAACGGAGAGCATGCAAGAACATAAACAACACATATATGATAGATTGATAATCAACTTGACATAGTATTCTAGATTCATCGGATCCCATCAAACACAACATGTAGCATTACAAATAGATGATCTTGATCATGTTAGGCAGCTCACAAGATCTAAACAATGATAGCACAAGCGGAGAAGACAACCATCTAGCTACTGCTATGGACCCATAGTCCAAGGATGAACTACTCACGCATCAATCCGGAGGCGGGCATGATGATGTAGAGCCCCTCCGGTGATGATTCCCCTCTCCGGCAGGGTGCCGGAGGCGATCTCCCGAATCCCCCGAGATGGGATTGGCGGCGGCGGCGTCTCTGGAAGGTTTTCCGTATCGTGGCTCTCGGTACAGGGGTATTCGCGACGAAGGCTTTAAGTAGGCGGAAGGGTAGGTCAGGAGGCGGCGCAAGGGGCCCACACCATAGGGCGGCGCGGGCCCCCCTTTGGCCGCGCGGCCCTATGGTGGCGGCTGCTCGTCGCCCCACTTCGTTATCCCTTCAGTCTTCCGGAAGCTTCGTGGAAAAATAGGACCCTGGGCGTTGATTTCGTCCAATTCCGAGAATATTTCCTTACTAGGATTTCTGAAACCAAAAACAGCAGAAAACAGCAACTGGCGCTTCGGCATCTTGTTAATAGGTTAGAGCCGAAAAATGTATAATAATGATGTAAAGTATGTATAAAACATTCAAGTATTGTCATAAAAGTAGCATGGAACATAAGAAATTATAGATACGTTTGACACGTATCAGCATCCCCAAGCTTAGTTCCTACTCGCCCTAGAGTAGGTAAACGATAACACAAATAATTTCTGAAGTGACATGCTACCAACATAACCTTGATCAACATTATTGTAAAGCATATGAGATGGATGGAGTGATCTGAAGCAAAATATTGGTAACAAAGATAATGACTAAACAAATGAATCATATAGCAAAACTTTTCATGAATAGTACTTTCAAGACAAGTATCAACAAGACTTGCATAAGAGCTAACTCATAAGCAATAAATTCAAAGTAGAATGCATTGAAGCAACACAAAGGATGATTAAGTTTCAGCGGTTGCTTTCAACTTGTAACATGTATATCTCATGGATATTTGTCAACATAGAGTAATATAACAAGTGCAATAAGTAAACATGTAAGAATCAATGCACACAGTTAACACAAGTGTTTGCTTCTAAGATAGAAAGAAGTGGGTAGACTGACTCAACATAAAGTAAAAGAATGGCCCTTCGTAGAGGGAAGCATGGATTACTATTTTTTTGCTAGAGCTTTTATTTTGAAAACATAGAAACAATTTTGTCAACGGTAGTAATAATTCATATGTGCTAAGCATAATACTTCCTACAAGTTGCAAGTCTCATGCATAGAGTACTAATAGTGCTCGCACCTTGTCCTAATCAGCTCGGATAACACGGATTATCATTGCATGACATATGTTTCAACCAAGTGTCACAAAGGGGTACCTCTATGCCGCCTGTACAAAGGTCTAAGGAGAAAGCACGCATTGGATTTATCGATTTTGATTATTCTCAACTTAGACATCCATACCGGGACAACATAGACAACAGATAATGGACTCCTCTTTTAATGCTTAAGCATTCAACAACAAGTAATATTCTCATAAGAGATTGAGGTTGTATGTCCAAACTAAAACTTCCACCATGATACATGGCTTTAGTTAGCGGCCCAATGTTCTTCTCTAACATATGCATACTCAAACCATTTGATCATGAAATCGCACTTACTTCAGACAAGACGAACATGCATAGCATCTCACATGATATCCAACAAAGGTAAAAAGTTGATGGCGTCCCCAGAAACATGGTTACCGCTCAACAAGCAACTTATAAGAACTAAGACACATAACTACATATTCATCACCACAATAGTTTTTAAGCTATTTGTCCCATGAGCTATATATTGCAAAGATAAAGGAATGAAATTTTAAAGGTAGCACTCAAGTAATTTACTTTGGAATGGCAGAAAAATACCACGTAGTAGGTAGATATGGTGGACACAAATGGCATGGGTTTTGGCTCAAGATGTTTGGATGCACGAGAAGCATTTCCTCTCAGTACAAGGTTTGGGCTAGCAAGGTTGTTCGAAGCAAACACAAGTATGAACAGGTACAACAAAACTTACACAAGAACATATTGCAAGCGTTATAAGGCTCTACACTATCTTGCTTGTTGTTCAAACACTTTACCAGAAAATATCTAGACTTAGAGAGACCAATCATGCAAACCAAATTAAACAAGCTCTACGGTAGTTCTCCATTAATAGATTAAACTACATGATGCAAGAGCTTAAACGTGATCAATGAGAGCTCAAACAATTGCCAAGTTATTCCAAACCATATGCAGCATTTTCTGATTCCAACCAAATAGCAATTTAACGAAGCAATTTCAGCCTTCGCCATGAACATTAAAGCACAATTAAGAACACAAGTGTTCCATATGAAAAAGCGGAGCGTAATATCTCCAATATAAGGATGGTGGGATCCAACTTTATTCAAACCATAAACGAAAATAAAAGCAAACAAACGCTCCAAGTAAAGAACATAAGATGTGATGCAATAAAAATATAGTTTCACCAGAAGTGACCTGATAAGTTGTCGATGAAGAAGGGGATGCCTTGGGCATCCCCAAGCTTAGATGCTTGAGTCTTCTTAAAATATGCAGGGATGAACCACCGGGGCATCCCCAAGCTTAGACCTTTCACTCTTCTTGATCATAGTATATCATCCTCTTCTCTTGACCCTTGAAAACTTCCTCCACACCAAACTTCAAGCAAACTCATTAGAGGGTTAGTGCATAATCAAAAATTCACATATTCAGAGGTGACACAATCATTCTTAACACTTCTGGACATTTCACAAAGCTTCTGAAAGTTAATGGAACAAAGAAACTCATTCAACATAGCAAAAGCGGCAATGCGAAATAAAAAACAGAATCTGTCAAAACAGAACAGTCCGTAAAGACGAATTTTGCAGGGGCACTTAACTTGCTCAAACGGAAAAACTCAAAACTAATGAAAGTTGCGTACATATATGAGGATCACGCACGTAAATTTGCAGATTTTTTTGACTCTTCTACAGAGAGTTCTGCGCGAATTCATGACAGACAGCAATGCTGTTTCTGCGCAGCAATCCAAATCTACCATCAACTTTACCATATAGACTTTACTTGGCACAAAAACATGATAAGGAGAGGTTGATACAGTAGTAAACAACTTCCAAGACTCAACAATACAGTAAATAAAATGAAACTTGGGTTATCTCCCAAGAAGTGCTTTTCTTTAACGCCTTTCGCCTAGGCGCGAAAGTGCAAATCAAGTAACATCAAGAGAAGAAGCATCAACATCATAATTTGTTCTAATAATAGAATCAAAAGGCAACTTCATTCTCTTTCTAGGGAAGTGTTCCATACCTTTCTTGAGAGGAAATTGATACTTAATATTACCTTCCTTCATATCAATAACAGCACCAACAGTTCGAAGAAAAGGTCTCCCCAACACAATAGGACAAGATGCATTGCATTCAATATCCAAGACAACAAAATCAACGGGGAAAAGGTTATTGTTAACCGTAATGCGAACATTATCAATCCTCTCCAAATGTTTTTTTTAACATTATCAGCAAGATTAACATCTAAATAACAATTCTTCAATGGTGGCAAGTCAAGCATATCATAATTTTTTTTAGGCATAACATAAATACTTGCACCAAGATCACATAAAGCATTACATTCAAAATCATTGAATTTCATCTTAATGATGGGCTCCCAACCATCTTCTAACTTCCTAGGAATAGAAGCTTCAAGTTTTAATTTCTCTTCCCTAGCTTTAATGAGAGCATTTGTAATATGTTTTGTAAAGGCTAAATTTATAGCAATAGCATTAGGACTTCTAGCAAGTTTTTGTAAGAACTTTATAACTTCAGTAATATGGCAATCATCAAAATCTAAACCATTATGTTCTACAGCAATGGAATCATTGTCATCAATATTTTGAAAAATTTCAGCAGTTTTATCAGTTTCGTAGCATTTTTGCACGCTTTGCACTAGGAGTAGAAACATTGCCAACACCAATTATTTTACCATTGATAGTAGGAGGTGTAGAAACATGTGTAGTATCAACATTACTAGTGGTGGTAATAGTCCATACTTTAGCTACATTATTCTCTTTAGCAAGTTTTTCTTTTTCTTCTTTATCCCACCTAGCATGCAATTCAGCCAACATTCTAATATTATCATTAATTCGAACTTGGATGGCATTTGTTTTAGCAAACCTAGCATCTTTAACTTCCTCAGGCATAACTTTAAGTTTTAAAAGATCAACATCAAGAGCAAGACTATCAACCTTAGAAGCAAGAACATCAATTTTACCAAGCTTTTCTTCAACGAGCTTTATTAAAAGCAAGCTTTGTGTGCTAATAAATTCTTTAAGCATCACTTCAAGACCAGAGGGTACACTCTTATTATTGTTGTAAGAATTACCATAAGAATTACCATAACCACTACCATTATTAGAAGGATATGGCCTATAGTTGTTGTTACCATAATTACTATTAATGAAATTCACATCAACATTTTCTTCTTGAGCAACCTATGAAGCTAAAGGAACATTATTAGGATCGATATGAGATCTACCATTTGCAAGCATAGACATAATAGCATCAATCTTATCACCCAAAGAAGAGGTTTCTTCAACAGAATTTACCTTCTTACCTTGAGGAGTTCTTTCAGTGTGCCATTCGAGTAATTGATCATCATATCATCAAGAAGCTTAGTCGCGGCGCCCAAGGTGATGGACATAAAAGTACCTCCAGCAGCTCGAATCCAATAGGTTCCTTGAGGAAAAATTCAATCCTGCATAAAAGGTTTGGATGATCATCCAAGTAGTCGATCCATGGGTAGGGCAATTCTTTACCAAAGATTTCATTCTCTCCCATGCTTGAGCAACATGTTCATTATCAAATTGTTTAAAATTCATAATGCTACTTCTCAAAGATATAATCTTAGCGAGGAGGATAATATTTACCAATAAAAGCATCTTTACATTTAGTCCATGAATCAATACTATTCTTAGGCAAAGAAAGCAACCAATCTTTAGCTCTTCCTCTTAATGAGAAAGGAAAAAATTTCAGTTTTATAATATCACCATCTATATCCTTATACTTTTGCATTTCACAAAGTTCAAAAAAATTATTAAGATGGGCAGCAGCATCATCAGTACTAACACCAGAAAATTTCTCTCTCATAACAAGATTCAGTAACGCAGGTTTAATTTCATAGAATTCTGCTGTAGTAGCAGGTGGAGCAATAGGTGTACTTATAAAATCATTATTATTTGTGCTAGTGAAATCACACAACTTAGTATTTTCAGGAGTACCCATTGTAACAGTAGTAAAAGTAAACTAAGCAAATAAAATAAAGACAAGTAACTAATTTTTTTTGTGTTTTTGATATAGAGCTAGTACATAAGACAGAAAGTAAAGCAACTAATTTTTTTGTGTTTTTAATATGAAGCAAACAAGACAGTAAACAAAATAAAATAAAGCAAGACAAAAACAAAGTAAAGAGATTGGATGTGGAGACTCCCCTTGCAGCGTGTCTTGATTTCCCCGGCAACGGCGCCAGAAAAAGTGCTTGATGCGCGTAGATATATACTGATGCGCGTAGATGTACACGTCCGTTGGGAATCCCAAGAGGAAGGTATGATGCGCACAGCAGCAAGTTTTCCCTCAGAAAGAAACCAAGGTTATCGAACCAGTAGGAGCCAAGAAGCACGTGAAGGTTGTTGGTGGAGGAGTGTAGTGCGGCGCAACACCAGTGAAACCGGCGCCAACGCGGAACCTGCACATCACAATCAAGATACTTTGCCCCAACGTAACGGTGAGGTTGTCAATCTCATCGGCTTGCTGAAAACAAAGGATTAAGCGTATCGAGTGGAAGATGGTGTTTGTTTGCAAAGAACAGTAAGAACAATAATTGCAGTAGAATGTATTCAGATGTAAAAGAATGGACCGGGGTCCACGGTTCACTAGTGGTGTCTCTCCAATAAGATAACTAGCATGCTCGGGTGAACAAATTACGGATGGGCAATTGACAAATCAAGATTCAATACATATCAACGATGATTACTATGAGATTTAATCGGGGCATTACGACAAAGTACATAGACCGCTATCCAAAGCATGCATCTATGCCTAAATAATCCACCTTCGGGTTAGCATCCGCACCCCCTCCAGTATTAAGTTGTAAACAACGAGATAATTGCATTAAGTATGGTGCGTAATGTAATCAACACAAATATCCTTAGACAAAGCATTGATGTTTTATCCCTAGTAGCAACAAGCACATCCACAAACTTAGAACCTTCGTCACGATCCCAGCATTAAATGGAGGCATGAACCCACTATCGAGCATAAATACTCCCTCTTGGAGTTACAAGTATCAACTTGGCTAGAGCCTCTACTAGCAACGGAGAGCATGCAAGAACATAAACAACACATATATGATAGATTGATAATCAACTTGACATAGTATTCTAGATTCATCGGATCCCATCAAACACAACATGTAGCATTACAAATAGATGATCTTGATCATGTTAGGCAGCTCACAAGATCTAAACAATGATAGCACAAGCGGAGAAGACAACCATCTAGCTACTGCTATGGACCCATAGTCCAAGGATGAACTACTCACGCATCAATCCGGAGGCGGGCATGATGATGTAGAGCCCCTCCGGTGATGATTCCCCTCTCCGGCAGGGTGCCGGAGGCGATCTCTTGAATCCCCCGAGATGGGATTGGCGGCGGCGGCGTCTCTGGAAGGTTTTCCGTATCGTGGCTCTCGGTACAGGGGTATTCGCGACGAAGGCTTTAAGTAGGCGGAAGGGTAGGTCAGGAGGCGGCGCGAGGGGCCCACACCATAGGGCGGCGCGGGCCCCCCTCTGGCCGCGCGGCCCTATGGTGGCGGCGCCTCGTCGCCCCACTTCGTTATCCCTTTTGTCTTCCGGAAGCTTCGTGGAAAAATAGGACCCTGGGCGTTGATTTCGTCCAATTCCGAGAATATTTCCTTACTAGGATTTCTGAAACCAAAAACAACGAGAAAACAAGAATCGGCGCTTCGGCATCTTGTTAATAGGTTAGTGCCGGAAAATGTATAATAATGATGTAAAGTATGTATAAAACATTCAAGTATTGTCATAAAAGTAGCATGGAACATAAGAAATTATAGATACGTTTGAGACGTATCAGGATACCTCCTCCGAGGTACCGTCAAATAGGCAACGACACCGTGAGCAAGCAGGAGGGCGCGGTATAGTTCTCATGTGTGCGAGGGTTCCCGGACATGCGGAATTGTGACGCGTCGGGCGCTTCCGCCCAATTTTCTTGCCACGACCGCCGGCTATAAGTGGCATTGTGCATGGCCACCTCCGGCACAGTAGCCACAGACGCCCTCTTCCAGCTCTTCCTTCTTTGGCGCCCTCTCCTCCGTGCCATTCCTCGCAAGCTCTAGACGACGTGGACAAAACTCACCCTGGTCATCCTTGAGCAGTACTCGCCGAGCAGCACACGATGGAGGAGTGAGAGTAGGAGGCGTTGCTTGTGACGGTAAAGCACACGTCCGTTGGGAACCCCAAGAGGAAGGTATGATGAGTACATCAGCGAGTTTTCCCTCAGTAAGAAACCAAGGTTATCGAACCAGTAGGAGATGAAGATCACGTGAAGGTTGTTGGTGAAGGAGTGTAGTGCGGCGCAACACCAGGGATTCCGGTGCCAACGTGGAACCTGCACAACACAATCAAACTACTTTGCCCCAAGTTAACAGTGAGGTTGTCAATCTCACCGGCTTGCTGAAAACAAAGGATTAAACGTATGGTGTGGAGAATGATGTTTGCTTGCAGAAAACAAAAGAGAACAATGATTGCAGTATGATGAGGACATCTCTATGATAGATACAACCAATACTCCTACAACCACATCCCAGGTACATTCGTTACTAGGAATCCTTCCTGATATATATGAGAATATGATGCTGCCTAAATCAAATGTATTTATATTATTTAGGAATGGATCTAGCATGGACGCCAATCATTGGAACGTGCATGGAGATGGCAGCAGACCTGCAAGGATTCAGGATGCCGTTGCAAGCGAGGATTTCAGAACATTGAAGCCACCATAGTGAAGCAACGATGCTTGGATGAATTATACAAGTTACTCCATCATAAAATTCGTCCAAAGAGTTATTTTTGGTGCTGCGTCACCTTATTTAATGGGCCAGACCCATGTATTTTCGGATTAGGTATTTTAGGGGATTTTAAGAGGCCATATAAGTGGAGGAAGGCCCATTTAGGGGTGTTTTTGGCCAACCCTAGCTGGTTGGACGAAAATCCCTTCACTTCCCCCATATATATCCCTCCGTAGCCGTCATTAGAACTCGGATTTTGATTAGATTAAAAGTTAGCCAATTGCTGCAACTGCGTGTACTTCTTTTGAGGCCAACGCCCAGAACAAGACCGACTATTCAGAATCCCACCATTATCAATCAATCTATCATCTCTATTCGCAATATTCTAATTGCATCTTTAGTTCTTACTTGTTCTCGATTTTAGGTAGGAATTAAGACCCTTGCTGGTCAGGCTGATCGTGCTCCCGCAAGATCATTAACTCCCGGAGATTGTCCTAGCGATTGCATTGGCGCACGAGCTTTGCACGTGTAGTCGGATCGTCAAGCACGAACTCCACCAACAAATCGATCTATCTTCATCTCATCGAAAGATCGGACACCTTTTGCCCTATCACAGTAGGTTGTATTTCAGATGTAAAAGAATGGACCGGGGTCCACAGTTCACTAGTGGTGTCTCTCCAATAAGATAAATAGCATGTTGGGTGAATCCTAAAAAGTCCACCTTCGGGTTAGCATCCGCACCCCTTCCAGTATTAAGTTGCAAACAACAGACAATTGCATTAAGTACTGTGCGTAATGTAAACAATACAAATATCCTTAGACAAAGCATTGATGCTTTATCCCTAGTGGCAACAGCACATCCACAACCTTAGGGGTTGTTGTCACTCCCCCAGATTCAGTGGAGACATGAACCCACTATCTAGCATAAATACTCCCTCTTGGAGTTACAAGTATCAACTTGGCCAGAGCCTCTACTAGCAACGGAGAGCATGAAAGATCATAAATAACATATATGATAGATCAATAATCAACTTGACATAGTATTCCATATTCATCGGATCCCAACAAACACAACATGTAGCATTACAAATAGATGATCTTGATCATGATAGGCAGCTCACAAGATCTAAACATGATGGCACAAGAGGAGAAGACAACCATCTAGCTATCGCTATGGACCCGTAGTCCAAGGATGAACTACTCACGCATCAGTCCGGAGGCGGGCATGGTGATGTAGAGTCCTCCGGTGATGATTCCCCTCTCCGGCAGGGTGCCGGAGGTGATCTTCTGAACCCCCCGAGTTAGGGTTGACGGCGGCGGGGTCTCCGGAACTATTCTCGTATCGTGGCTCTCGGTACTAGGGTTTTCGCGTCGGGAAGATTATATAGGCGAAAGGGCAGCGTCGGTGGGCGCCCGAGGGGCTCACCCCATAGGACGGCGCGGCAGGAGGTGGGGTGGCCACCTTGTGGCCCCTCTTCGTCTCTCCTTCGGTGTTCTGGAACACTCCGTCGAAAATAGGGCCGTGGGATTTTGTTTCGTCCAATTCCGAGAATATTCGTAAACTAACTTTTCTGAAATCAAAAACAGCAGAAAACAGGAACTGGCACTGTGGCATCTTGTTAATAGGTTAGTCCCGGAAAATGCATAAAAACATTGTAAAGTATGAACAAAACATGTAGGTATTGTCATAAAACTAGCATGGAACATAAGAAATTATAGATACGTTGGAGACGTATCAAGCATCCCCAAGCTTAGTTCCTACTCGCCCTCGAGTAGGTAAACGATAAAAAGAATAATTTCTGAAGTGACATGCTACCAACATAATCTTGATCAATACTATTGTAAAGCATATGAGATGAATGAAGTGACTCAAAGCAATGGTCTATAGTTTGCTAAAAAGATAATGACTAAACAACTGAATCATATAGCAAAAACTTTTCATGAATAGTACTTTCAAGACAAGCATCAAAACATCTTGCATAAGAGTTAACTCATAAAGCAATAGATTCTTAATACAAGGTTTTGAAGCAACACAAAGGAAGATTTAAGTTTCAGCAATTGCTTTCAACTTTCAACATGTATATCTCATGGATAATTGTCAACACAAAGTAATATAATAAGTGCAATAAGTAAGCATGTAAGAATCAATGCACATAGTTGACACAAGTGTTTGCTTCTAAGATAGAAAGAAGTAGGTAAACTGACTCAACATAAAGTAAAAGAAAGGCCCTTCGCAGAGGGAAGCAGGGATTACTCATGTGCTAGAGCTTTTTATTTTGAAAGCATGGAAACAATTGTGTCAACGGTAGTAATAATTCATATGGGTTATGTATAAAACTTCCTATAAGTTGCAAGCATCATGCATCGAATACTAATAGTGCCCGCACCTTGTCCTAATTAGCTCGGATTTCCATGGATTATCATTGCATTACATATGTTTCAACCAAGTGTCACAAAGGGGTACCTCTATGCCACTCGTACAAAGGTCCAAGGAGATAAATCGCATTTGATTTCTCAATTTTGATAGATCTCAACTTAAGGACATCCATACCGGGACAACATAGAAAACAGATGATGGACTCCTCTTTTTAATGCTTTAAGCATTCAACAATAATATTCTCATAAGAGATTCGAGGATTAATGTCCAAGCTGAAACTTCCACCATGATACATGGCTTTGGTTGGCGGCCCAATGTTCTTCTCTAACAACATGCATACTCAAACCATTTCAACTCATGGTAAATCTCCCTTACTTCAGACAAGACGAACATGCATAGCAACTCACATGATATTTAACAAAGGTGTGACAGGTTGATGGCGTCCCCAGACAACATGGTTACCGCTCAACAAGCAACTTATAAGAACTAAGATACATAAGCGACATATTCCTTACCACAACAGTTTTTTAGGCTACTTTCCCATGAGCTATGTATTGCAAAAACAAGGAATGAATTTTTGAAAGGTTTTAAAGGTAGCACGCAAGCAATTTACTTTGGAATGGCAGAAAAAATACCACATAGTAGGTAGTTATGGTGGACACAAATGGCATAGGTTTTGGCTCAAGGTTTTGGATGCACGAGAAGCATTCCCTCTCAGTACAAGGCTTTGGCTAGCAAGGTTGTTTGAAGCAAACACAAGTATAAACCGGTACAACAAAAACTTACACAAGAACATATTGCAAGCATTATAAGACTCTACACTGTCTTCCTTGTTACTCAAACAGTTTTACCAGAAAATATCTAGACCTTAGAGAGACCAATCATGCAATCCAAATTTCAACAAGCTCTACGGTAGTTCTCCACTAATAGGTTTAAACTACATGATGCAAGGGCTTAAACATGATCTACTTGAGAGCTCAAAACAATTGCCAAGTATCAAATTATTTAAGACAATATGAAGCATTTTCTGTTTCCAACCAAATAACAATAAGTACAAGTGTTGCGGCTTTCAGCTTTCGCCATGAACATGAAAAATAAAACAAAGAACACAAGTGTTCAAATGAAAAAGCGGAGCGTGTCTCTCTCCAACACAAGCATGTTAGGATACGATTTATTCAAACACAAACAAAAATAAAAGCACACAGACGCTCCAAGTAAAGCACATAAGATGTGACGGAATTAAAATATAGTTTCACTAGAGGTGACCTGATAAGTTTTGATGAAGAAGGGGATGTCTTGGGCATCCCCAAGCTTAAACGCTTGAGTCTTCTTGAAATATGAAGGGATGAACCACGGGGGCATCCCCAAGCTTAGACTTTTCACTCTTCTTGATCATATTATATCATCCTCCTCTCTTGATCCTTGAAAACTTCCTTCACACCAAACTCAAAGCAATCTCATTAGAGGGTTACTGCATAATCAAAAAAATCACATGTTCAGGAAGGACACAATCATTCCCAACATTTCTGTACATTACCCAAGGATACTAAAATTTAATGGAGCAAAGAAATCCACTCAAACACAGTAAAAGAGGCAATGCGAAACAAAAGGCAGAATCTGTCAAAACAGAACAGTCCGTAAAGATGAATTTTTTAGAGGAACTTAACTTGCTCATATGGAAAAGCTCCAGTTGAATGAAAGTTGCGTACATATATGAGGATTACTCATGATTTTTTTCAGAATTTTTAGACTCTTCTACAGAGAGAAAAACTCAAATTCGTGACAGCTAAAAATCTGTTTCTGCGTAGAAATCCAAATCTAGTACCAACTTTCTATCGAAGACTTTACTTGGCACAACAATGCAAGAAAATAAAGATACAAAGGTATTCTACAGTAGTAACAAGCACCTTGACTCAAATATAAAACAAAAATTGCAGAAATAAAACAATGGGTTGTCTCCCATAAGTGCTTTTCTTTAACGCCTTTCAGCTAGGCGCAGAAAGTGAAAATCAAGTAACATCAAGAGAAGAAGCATCAACATCATAATTTGTTCTAATAATAGAGTCAAAAGGCATCTTCATTCTCTTTCTAGGGAAGTGTTCCATACCTTTCTTAAGAGGTAATTGATATCTAATATTTCCTTCTTTCATATCAATAATAGCACCAACGGTTCGAAGAAAGGGTCTTCCCAAAATAATAGGACAAGATGCATTGCATTCAATATCCAAAACAACAAAATCAACGGGGACAAGGTTATTGTTAACTGTAATGTGAACATTGTCAATTCTCCCCAAAGGTTTCTTTATAGAATTATCAGCAAGATTAACATCCAAATAACAACATTCCAAAGGTGGCAAGTCAAGCACATCATAAAGTTTCTTAGGCATAACAGAAATACTTGCACCAAGATCACATAAAGCATTACAATCAAAATCATTGATCTTCATTTTAATGATGGGCTCCCAACCATCTTCCAACTTCCTAGGGATAGAAGCTTCAAGTTTTAATTCCTCTTCCCTAGCTTTAATGAGAGCATTTGTAATATGTTTTGTAAAGGCTAAGTTTATAGCACTAGCATTAGGACTTCTAGCAAGTTTTTGCAAGAACTTAATAACTTCAGAAATATGACAATTATCAAAATCAAAACCATTATGATCTACAACAATGGGACCATTGTCCCCAACACTCTGAAAAATTTCAGCACTTTTATCACAAACAGTTTCAGCAGTTTCAGGCAGTTTTGCACACTTTATAGTAGAAGTAGAAACATTGCCAACACCAATTATTTTACCATTGATAGTAGGAGGTTTAGCAACATGTGAAGAATCAACATTACTAGTGGTGGTAACAGTCCAAACTCTAGCTATATTATTCTCTTTAGCAAGTTTTTCTTCTCTTTCCCACCTAGCATGCAATTCAGCCATCATTCTAATATGTCATCAATTCGAACTTGGATAGCATTTGTTTTAGCAAATGACTTAGTATCTTTAACTTCATTAGGCATAACTTCTAAGACTATCAACCTTAGAAGCAAGAACATCAATTTTACCAAACTTTTCCTCAACAGATTTGTTAAAAGCAGTTTGTGTACTAATAAATTCTTTAAGCATGATTTCAAGATCAGAGGGTACACTCCTACTATTGTTGTAAGAATTACAATAATCATTACCACTATTAGAAGGATATGGCCTATAGTTGTTGTTACCAAAACTATTCCTATAAGCATTGTTGTTGAAATTATTATTTTTAATGAAATTCACATCAACATGCTCTTCTTGAGCAACCAATGAAGCTAAAGGAACATTATTAGGATCAACATGAGATTTACCATTAACAAGCATAGACATAATAACATCAATCTTATCACTCAAGGAAGAGGTTTCTTCAACAAAATTTACCTTCTTACCTTGAGGAGTTCTTTCAGTGTGCCATTCAGAGTAGTTGATCATCATATCATCAAGAAGCTTTGTTGCAGCACCCAAAGTGATGGACATAAAAGTACCTCCAGCAGCTGAATCCAATAGGTTCCTTGAAGAAAAATTTAATCATGCATAAAAGGTTTGGATGATCATCCGAGTAGTTAATTAGTCCATGGGTAGGGCAATTCTTTACCAAAGATTTCATTCTCTCCCATGCTTGGGCAACATGTTCATTATCCAATTGCTTAAAATTCATAATGCTACTTCTCAAAGATATAATTTTAGCAGGAGGATAATATTTTCCAATGAAAGCATCTTTACATCTAGTCCATGAACTAATACTATTTTTAGGCAAAGATAGCAACCAATCTTTAGCTCTTCCTCTCAAGGAGAAAGGAAACAATTTGAGTTTTATAATATCCCCATCTATATCCTTATACTTTTGCATTTCACAAAGTTCAAAAAAATTATTAAGATGGGCAGCAACATCATCAGTACTAACACCAGAAAATTGCTCTCTCATAACAAGATTTAGTAAAGCAGGTTTAATTTCATAAAATTCTGCTGTAGTAGTAGGTGGAGCAATAGGAGTGCATATGAAATCATTATTATTTGTGCTAGTGAAGTCACACAACTTAGTGTTCTCAGGAGTACCCATTTTAGCAATAATAAAAATAAACAAAGCAAAACCGAATTAAATAAAGTAAAACAAGTAGCTAATTTTTTTGTGTTTTTGATATAAAGAAAGAAAACAAGACAGAAAATAAAATAAAGCAAGACAATAAACAAAGTAAAGAGATTGGGTGTGAGAGACTCCCCTTGCAACGTGTCTTGATCTCCCCGGCAACGGCGCCAGAAAAGTAGTTGCTGGCGTGCAGTTGACGTGGGAGTTAGAAATCTCTAGGGTGTAACTTTTCTTCAGGTCCCCGGCAACGGCGCCAGAAAAGTAGCTGCTTGTGACGGTAAAGCACACGTCCGTTGGGAACCCCAAGAGGAAGGTATGATGAGTACAGCAGCGAGTTTTCCTCAGTAAGAAACCAAGGTTATCGAACCAGTAGGAGATGAAGATCACGTGAAGGTTGTTGGTGAAGGAGTGTAGTGCGGCGCAACACCAGGGATTCCGGTGCCAACGTGGAACATGCACAACACAATCAAACTACTTTGCCCCAACTTAACAGTGAGGTTGTCAATCTCACCGTCTTGCTGAAAACAAAGGATTAAACGTATGGTGTGGAGAATGATGTTTGCTTGCAGAAAACAAAAGAGAACAATGATTGCAGTAGGTTGTATTTCAGATGTAAAAGAATGGACCGGGGTCCACAGTTCACTAGTGGTGTCTCTCCAATAAGATAAATAGCATGTTGGGTGAACAAATTACAGCTTGGGCAATTGACAAATAGAGAGGGCATAACAATGCACATACATATCATGATGACTACTATGAGATTTACTTAGGGCATTACAACAAAGAACATAGACCGCCATCCAAGCATGCATCTATGCCTAAAAAGTCCACCTTCGGGTTAGCATCCGCACCCCTTCCAAGTATTAAGTTGGAAACAACAGCACAATTGCATTAAGTACTGTGCGTAATGTAAACAATACAAATATCCTTAGACAAAGCATTGATGTTTTATCCCTAGTGGCAACAAGACATCCACAACCTTAGGGGTTGCCGTCACTCCCAGCATTCAATGGAGACATGAACCCACTATCTAGCATAAATACTCCCTCTTGGAGTTACAAGTATCAACTTGGCCGAGCCTCTACTAGCAACGGAGAGCATGCAAGATCATAAATAACATATATGATAGATCAATAATCAACTTGACATAGTATTCCATATTCATCGGATCCCAACAAACACAACATGTAGCATTACAAATAGATGATCTTGATCATGATAGGCAGCTCACAAGATCTAAACATGATGGCACAAGAGGAGAAGACAACCATCTAGCTATCGCCATGGACCCGTAGTCCAAGGATGAACTACTCACGCATCAGTCCGGAGGCGGGCATGGTGATGTAGAGCCCTCCGGTGATGATTCCCCTCTCCGGCAGGGTGCCGGAGGTGATCTTCTGAACCCCCCGAGTTAGGGTTGACGGCGGCGGCGTCTCTGGAACTGTTCTCGTATCGTGGCTCTCGGTACTAGGGTTTTCGCGTCGGGAAGATTATATAGGCGAAAGGGCAGCGTCGGTGGGCGCCCGAGGGGCCCACCCCATAGGCCGGCGCGGCAGGAGGTGGGGCCGCGCCGCCAGGTGGGGTGGCCACCTCGTGGCCCCTCTTCGTCTCTCCTTCGGTGTTCTGGAACACTCCGTGCAAAATAGGGCCGTGGGCTTTTGTTTCGTCCAATTCCGAGAATATTCGTAAACTAACTTTTCTGAAATCAAAAATAGCAGAAAACAGGAACTGGCACTGTGGCATCTTGTTAATAGGTTAGTCCCAGAAAATGCATAAAAACATTGTAAAGTTGTTGCCTGCCAAAACCCACTGGCGAGCAGTGGTTAACAAACACGAAGAGCCGGGAGGCTTCCAAGGCGGCAGCGGGCCCTGGTCCCTCGACGTCGTCCCGCAAATGCTCCGGCACACGACCTGGCGGTTGCAAGGGCGTGCCACCTGACCTATACCTGGCCAGGAAGGTGTTGGATTGCTTCGATTAGTTTCCTGCATGGCAGACACGTAAACATTAAATACGAGCCCTATCGGCTCTCAGGTTGCCCTGCGGATCGGCTCAAAAGCCGATCGCCCCATGGTTCACGTTGGATTTTCAATGACATGGGGATCCTGCTTGATCGTAACAAAGCTAAGCCAATCTACGGCAGTTTAGGGTTTTCACCGTATGATCGGAACATCCTACGCGTAGTTGAGCCTAATAGACACGAGAGATAATGGAAAACTAACCCTAAAAGAGGCCTAAAAACCAACATTAAGTTAATTCCCGGAACATCCCTCTTAGGACTAATAAACCATACCTAACGTACTACCGGATCGTTCAACCCGTTTGCAAGGCCTAACCATACGGATATTAAACTAACCCTTGAAGAACAAGGAGCAACTATAACAGATCGGATCTACTAAGTAACGAACAAGCAAGATGCTGCCCTTACACCTGGATAGGTGTAAGGGCAGCTAGATATTGAGGGACGGCACGAGCTAAGCGGATATGCGCAAGAAAAACATCTATGCAAGCCCCAAAACATCTACGATAAATAGTGCTACCGGCCATCAACAACGCTTCGGTACGAGCAACACAAGGTAAACGAATAAACGTTGTCGTTGCCTAGATCGCAAGATGCGATCTAGGCAAGCATGATGCTTACCCGGGAGAAACCCTCGAAAGAAGGGGTGGCGATGCGCCCGATTTGTGTTTGTTGTGAACGTGATTGTCCTCCTTTTCCGATAACCCTAGATACATATTTATAGTCCAAGGGACTTTCTAATTTGGACGTGCACCTAACCGTGCACGGGTTAAACTCTATCTTTTATCTAAACTAAAATATGATCTACTATATTACAGATACACGGGCAATTAAGCCCAAACTCTTTGCGCAAGGCCGCTTCAAAGATGCTCCACGTGTACATTCTTCAAGCCCATCTTCACTTACGGCCCATCTCCTGATTTGGCCAAAATCCGGTGATAACACATGCCCCCCTGGTTTTGGTAATGATAATTTCAAAACCACTCTATTTTCCTTCGAGGGGTCATGTCGTGGCAGAGCAGAACCGTCGCAGTATTCTTCATCATGACGCCTTGCCTTCTCAACTTCTCTGCATGATTTGACAGTTTTGGCACCACATCCTCGAAAACTGCTTAAGCATTAAATCTCTGCCATATCCCCTTTTATTTAGCCACTTCTTGCAGTTCCCGTCTCCATCCCCTTGCTCCAAACCAGCCGTCAGCCAAAAACCCTCTCTGCCACCATGTCTTCCCCTTCTTCCTCCTCTTCCTCGTCGAGCCTCTCCGTCCAATCCTCCCCGCTCCGGGAGCCGACGCCGGAGTGGGACCCGCAGGAGGCCCACGCGGCCAACATCCGCCGCGCCATAGCCGACGGGGATGAGTCGAGCCACGACTTCTCCGTCTGGTCGGAGGACGACAAGTCCTCGACCGATGGGGAGAGCGACCTCCGTTTCCTCGCAGATGGGGAATCGGAGGAGGAGAGCGACGACGATCGCTTCTCCTGGGGCGATTTCACCTCCTCCGAGGAGGTGAAGGAGGAAGAAGAGCAGGAGGACGACACCTCTGATGCGCGTAGATGTACACGTCCGTTGGGAACCCCAAGAGGAAGGTATGATGCGCACAGTGGCAAGTTTTCCCTCAGAAAGAAACCAAGGTTGAATCGAACCAGGAGGAGCCAAGAAGCACGTTGAAGGTTGATGGTCGCGAAATGTGATGCGGCGCAACACCAGGGATTCCGGCGCCAACGTGGAACCTGCACAACACAACCAAAGTACTTTGCCCCAACGAAACAGTGAGGTTGTCAATCTCACCGGCTTGCTGTAACAAAGGATTAAACGTATCGAGTGGAAGATGATTGTTTGCAAGAAAACAGTAAAACAATTGCAGTAGATTGTATGCTATGTAAAGAATAGGACCGGGGTCCACAGTTCACTAGAGGTGTCTCTCCCATAAGATAAAAGCATGTTGGGTGAACAAATTACAGTCGGGCAATTGACAAATAGAGAAGAGCATAACAATGCATATACATGATATGATAAATATAGTGAGATTTAATCCGGGCATTACGACAAAGTACATAGACCGCCATCCAACTCGCATCTATGCCTAAAAAGTCCACCTTCAGGTTATCATCCGAACCCCATTCAGTATTAAGTTGCTAAGCAACAGACAATTGCATTAAGTATGGTGCGTAATGTAATCGACAACTACATCCTTAGACATAGCATCAATGTTTTATCCCTAGTGGCAACAGCACATCACAACCTTAGAACGTACTGTCACGATCCTAGGTGTCAATGAAGGCATGAACCCACTATCGAGCATAAATACTCCCTCTTGGAGTTAAGAGCAAAAACTTGGCCAGAGCCTCTACTAATAACGGAGAGCATGCAAGATCGTAAACAACACATAAACAATAGATTGATAATCACCATAACATAGTATTCTCTATCCATCGGATCCCGACAAACACAACATATAGAATTACATATAGATGATCTTGATCATGTTAGGCAGCTCACAAGATCCAACAATGAAGCACCACAAGGAGAAGACGACCATCTAGCTACTCGCTATGGACCCATGGTCCAGGGGTGAACTACTCACTCATCACTCCGGAGGCGATCATGGCGATGAAGAGTCCTCCTGGAGATGAATCCCCTCTCCGGCAGGGGTGCCGAAGGCGATCTCCCGAATCCCCCGAGATGGGATTCGCGGCGGCGGCGTCTCCGGAAGGTTTTCCGTATCGTGGCTCTCGGTATCGGGGTTTTCGCGACGGAGGCTTTAAGTAGGCGGAAGGGCAACGCGGGGGCCACACGAGGGCCCCACACCCTAGGTCGGCGCGGCCGGGGCCCGGGCCGCGCCGCCCTATGGTGTCGGCGCCTCGTGGCCCCACTTCCTTCCCTCTTCGGTCTTCGGAAGCTCCGTGCAAAAATAGGACCCCGGGCGAAGATTTCGTCCAATTCCGAGAATATTTCCTTACTAGGATTTCTGAAACCAAAAACAGCAGTAAAACAACAAGCTGGCTCTTCGGCATCTTGTTAATAGGTTAGTTCCAGAAAATGCATAAATATGACATATAATGTGCATAAAACATGTAGGTATCAACAATAAAGTAGCATGGAACATAAGAAATTATCGATACGTTGGAGACGTATCAGCATCCCCAAGCTTAGTTCTGCTCGTCCCGAGCAGGTAAAACGATAACAAAGATAATTTTTGAAGTGACATGCCATCATAATCTTGATCATACTATTTGTAAACATATGTAATGAATGCAGCGATCAAAACAAAGGTAATGACATGAGTAAACAAGTGAATCATATAGCAAAGACTTTTCATGAATAGTACTTCAAGACAAGCATCAATAAGTCTTGCATAAGAGTTAACTCATAAAGCAATAAATCAAAGTAAAGGTGTTGAAGCAACACAAAGGAAGATTAAGTTTCAGCGGTTGCTTTCAACTTATAACATGTATATCTCATGGATATTGTCAACATAAAGTAATATAACAAGTGCAATATGCAAGTATGTAGGAATCAATGCACAGTTCACACAAGTGTTTGCTTCTTAAAGTGGAAGGAGATAGGTAAACTGACTCAACAATAAAAGTAAAAGAAAGGTCCTTCAAGAGAAAAGCATCGATTGCTGTATTTGTGCTAGAGCTTTTATTTTGAAAACATAAAACAATTTTGTCAACGGTAGTAATAAAGCATATGAGTTATGTAAATTATATCTTACAAGTTGCAAGCCTCATGCATAGTATACTAATAGTGCCCGCACCTCGTCCTACTTAGCTTGGACTACCGGATCTTTGCATGCCATGTTTCAACCAAGTGTCACAAAGGGGTACCTCCATGCCGCCTGTACAAAGGTCTAAGGAGAATGCTCGCATTTTGGATTTCTCGCTTTTGATTATTCTCAACTTAGACATCCATACCAGGACAACATGGACAACAGATAATGGACTCCTCTTAAATACATAAGCATGTAGCAATGATTATTATTCTCATATGAGATTGAGGATATATGTCCAAACTGAAACTTTCACCATGATTCCTGGCTTTAGTTAGCGGCCCAATGTTCTTCTCTAACAATTTTGCATGCTCCAACCACTAAAATGATAGATCCTTCAGACAAGACGGACATGCATAGCAACTCACATGATATTCAACAATAGTTGATGGCGTTCCCAGAAGCATGGTTATCGCACAACAAGCAACTTAATAAAAGATAAAGTGCATAAGTACATATTCAATACTACGATAGTGTTTAAGGCTATTTTGTCCCATGAGCTATATATTGCAAAGGTGAATGATGGAATTTTAAAGATAGCACTCAAGCAATTTACTTTCGAATGGCGGAGAAATACCATGTAGTAGGTAGGTATGGTGGACACAAATGGCATAGTAGTTGGCTCAAGGATTTTGGATGCATGAGAAGTATTCCCTCTCGATACAAGGTTAGGCTAGCAAGGTTATTTGAAGCAAACTCAAGGATGAACCGGTGCAACAAAACTCACATAAAAGACATATTGTAAACATTATAAGACTCTACACCGTCTTCCTTGTTGTTCAAAACTCAACTAGATATTATCTAGACCTTAGAGAGACCAAATATGCAAATCAAATTTTAGCAAGCTCTATGTATTTCTTCATTAATGGGTACAAAGCATATGATGCAAGAGCTTAAACATGAGCACAACAATTGCCAAGTATCACATTATCCAAGACATTTTAGAATTACTACATGTAGCATTTTCCAATTCCAACCATATAACAATTTAACGAAGAAGAAACTTCGCCTTGAACATTATGAGTAAAGCCTAAGGACATATTTGTCCATATGCAACAGCGGAGCGTGTCTCTCTCCCACAAAGTGAATGCTAGGATCCATTTTATTCAAACAAAAACAAAAACAAAAACAAACCGACGCTCCAAGTAAAGAACACAAGATGTGACTGAATAAAAATATAGTTTCAGGGAGGAACCTGATGATGTTGTCGATGAAGAAGGGGATGCCTTGGGCATCCCCAAGCTTAGACGCTTGAGTCTTCTTAAAATATGCAGGGGTGAACCACGGGGTCATCCCCAAGCTTAGAGCTTTCACTCCTCTTGATCATAGTATATCATTCTCCTCTCTTGACCCTTGAAAACTTCCTTCACACCAAACTTCAAGCAAACTCATTAGAGGGTTAGTGCACAATTAATAATTCACATGTTCAGAGGTGGCACAATCATTCTTTACACTTCTGGACATTGCATAAAGCTACTGGACATTAATGGATCAAAGAAATAAATCCAACATAGCAAAAGAGGCAATGCGAAATAAAAGGCAGAATCTGTCAAAAACAGAACAGTCCGTAAAGACGAATTTAAAGCTGGCACCAGACTTGCTCAAATGGAAAAACTCAAAACTAATGAAAGTTGCGTACATATCTGAGGATCACGTTCGTAAATTGGCAGATTTTTTAGAATTTTCTACAGAGAACTGTGCCCAGATTCGTGACAGACAGCAATGCTGTTTCTGCGCAGCGATCCAAAATATAACATCAACTTTGACATAGAAACTTTACTTGGCACAAAAACATGATAAGGAGAGGTTGCTACAGTAGTAAACAACTTCCAAGACTCAACAAAACAAAAAATTGCTGTAGTAAAAACATGGGTTGTCTCCCATAAGCGCTTTCTTAACGCCTTTCAGCTAGGCGCGTAAAGTGTGTATCAAGTAACATCGAGAGTAGAAGCATCAACATCATAACTTGTTCTAATAATAGAATCAAAAGGCAACTTCATTCTCTTTCTAGGAAAGTGTTCCATACCTTTCTTGAGAGGAAATTGATATTTAATATTACCTTCCCTCATATCAATAACAGCACCAACAGTTCGAAGAAAAGGTCTTCCCAATACAATAGGACAAGATGCATTGCATTCGATATCCAAGACAACAAAATCAACGGGGACAAGGTTATTGTTAACCGTAATGCGCACATTATCAATCCTCCCCAAAGGTTTCTTTTTAACATTATCGGCAAGATTAACATCCAAATAACAATTCTTCAATGGTGGCAAGTCAAGCATATCATAAATCTTTTTAGGCATAACGAAATACTTGCACCAAGATCACATAAAGCATTACATTCAAAGTCATTGAATTTCATTTTAATGATGGGCTCCCAACCATCTTCTAACTTTCTAGGAATAGAAGTTTCAAGTTTTAGTTTCTCTTCTCTAGCTTTTATGAGAGCATTTGTAATATGTTTTGTAAAGGCTAAATTTATAGCACTAGCATTAGGACTTTTAGCAAGTTTTTGTAAGAACTTTATAACTTCAGAGATGTGGCAATCATAAAAATCTAAATCATTATGAGCTACAGCAATGGGATCATTGTTCCCAAGGTTGGAAAAAATTTCAGCAGTTTTATCACAAGCAGTTTCAGCAATTTTAGCAATTTCAGGCAGTTTTGTACGCTTTGCACTAGGAGTAGAAACATTGCCAACACCAATTATTTTACCACTGATAGTAGGAGGTGCAGCAACATGTGAAGAATTAGCATTACTAGTGGTGGTAATAGTCCAAACTTTAGCTACATTATTCTCTTTAGCTAGTTTTTCATTTTCTTCTCTATCCCACCTAGCACGCAGTTCAGCCATTAATCTTATATTCTCATTAATTCTAACTTGGATGGCATTTGCTGTAGTAGTAATCTTATTATCAATATCATTATTGGGCATAACTTTCAATTTTAAAAGATTAACATCAGAGGCAAGTCTATCAACTCTAGAAGCAATAGTATCAATTTTATCAAGCTTTTCCTCAACAGATTTGTTAAAAGCGGTTTGTGTACTAATAAATTCTTTAAACATGGCTTCAAGACCAGAGGGTACACTCCTATTATTATTGTAAGAATTCCCATAAGAATTACCATAACCATTACCATTAGCAGAAGGATATGGCCTATAGTTATTACCAGAGTTGTTCCTATAAGCATTGTTGTTGAAATTATTATTTTTAATGAAATTCACATCAACATTTTCTTATTGAGCAACCAATGAAGCTAAAGGAACATTATTTGGATCAACATTAGATCTACCATTCACAAGCATAGACATAATCACATCAATCTTATCACTCAAGGAAGAGGTTTCTTCAACAAAATTTACCTTCTTACCTTGTGGAGCTCTTTCCGTGTGCCATTCGGAGTAATTTATCATCATATCATCAAGAAGTTTTGTAGCCGCCCCCAATGTGATGGACATAAAGGTACCTCCAAAGCAGCTGAATCCAATAAATTCCGCGAAGAAAAATTTAGTCCTGCATAGAAGGTTTGGATGATCATCCAAGTAGTCAGTCCATGGGTTGGGCAATTCTTTACCAAAGTTTTCATTCTCTCCCATGCTTGAGCAACATGTTCAGTATCTAATTGCTTAAAATTCATTATGCTACTTCTCAAATATATAATTTTAGCGGGAGGATAATATCTACCAATAAAAGCATCCTTGCATTTAGTCCATGAATCAATACTATTCTTAGGCAAAGATAGCAACCAATCTTTAGCTCTTCCTCTTAATGAGAAAGGAAACACTTTCAATTTAATAATATCACCATCTACATCCTTATACTTTTGCATTTCACAAAGTTCAACAAAATTATTGAGATGGGCAGCGGCATCATCAGAACTAACACCAGAAAATTGATCTCTCATGACAAGATTTAGTAAAGCAGGTTTAATTTCAAAGAATTCTCTCTGTAGTAGCAGAGTGGAGCAATAGGTGTGCATAGGAAATCATTATTATTTGCATTTGTGAAGTCATACAACTTAGTATTTTCAGGGGTATTCATTTTAGCAACGGTAAATAAAACAAACTAGATAAAGTAAATGCAAGTAACTAATTTTTTTGTATTTTGATTTAGAGAGCAAGACAGTAAATAAAGTAAAACTAGCAACTAATTTTTTTGTATTTTGATTTAGTGCAGCAAACAAAGTAGTAAATAAAATAAAGCAAGACAAAAACAAAGTAAAGAGATTGAGAAGTGGAGACTCCCCTTGCAACGTGTCTTGATCTCCCCGGCAACGGCGCCAGAAAACGAGCTTGATGCGCGTAGATGTACACGTCCGTTGGGAACCCCAAGAGGAAGGTATGATGCGCACAGTGGCAAGTTTTCCCTCAGAAAGAAACTAAGGTTGAATCGAACCAGGAGGAGCCAAGAAGCACGTTGAAGGTTGATGGTCGCGAAATGTGATGCGGCACAACACCAGGGATTCCGGCGCCAACTTGAAACCTGCACAACACAACCAAAGTACTTTGCCCCAACGAAACAGCGAGGTTGTCAATCTCACCGGCTTGCTGTAACAAAGGATTAAACGTATCGAGTGGAAGATGATTGTTTGCAAGAAAACAGTAAAACAATTGCAGTAGATTGTATGCTATGTAAAGAATAGGACCGGGGTCCACAGTTCACTAGAGGTGTCTCTCCCATAAGATAAAAGCATGTTGGGTGAACAAATTACGGTCGGGCAATTGACAAATAGAGAAGAGCATAACAATGCATATACATGATATGATAAATATAGTGAGATTTAATCCGGGCATTACGACAAAGTACATAGACCGCCATCCAAGCTGCATCTATGCCTAAAAAGTCCACCTTCGAGGTTATCATCCGAACCCCATTCGGTATTAAGTTGCTAAGCAACGAGACAATTGCATTAAGTATGGTGCGTAATGTAATCGACAACTACATCCTTAGACATAGCATCAATGTTTTATCCCTAGTGGCAACAACACATCACAACCTTAGAACCTATCGTCACGATCCCAGGTGTCAATGAAGGCATGAACCCACTATCGAGCATAAATACTCCCTCTTGGAGTTAAGAGCAAAAACTTGGCCAGAGCCTCTACTAATAACGGAGAGCATGCAAGATCGTAAACAACACATAAACAATAGATTGATTGTCAACACCCGGATTTTTAAGTCTAGATGCCTATTATGCCCTTCATCGCAATCCCAGGAATATTGTTTTTGCGAGACATAATAGCTTGATATCACAACACATTATTTATTACAACACGTAATCGTCTTACAACAAAGGATCACATGATCCAGTCTTAATACAACATAGTGGATCTAGAGATCCTATTACAAAACACATAGCGGAAGCGAAGTAACGGTCGTGGCCCATCTGTTCCACAGGCAACTGTTGACGTCAGGAGCGGTCCTAGTTGTCGTAGACGTTCTGCTGTCCATCTTCCTCGTACAACTGTTCACCTTCATAGTCTGGCCATTTGAATAGCCAGGGACAAAGCCATGAGTACTTTTAAAGTACTCGCAAACTAATACTAGTGTAAGCATTATCAATTTGGGGTAAAGGGATACTAAGCTCTAGGTTTATTTGCATAAAGCCAAGTTTATTTCATAAACATTTAGTAAAGATGCTTGAATCACTAGACTATCTCAAGTGGGAACATTAGTGTCATTCCCACAACTCAGTTGGGATTCAATCCCAAATCACCATTCAACTTGCAACAGCAAGTCACCAGTCATATGTCACATTTTTGAAAATGGTCTGATGACGGAACAGTATGGCCTTTCCAATCGTCCGTAACCGTGGACACGGCTATTCGAATAGTTCTACACTCTGCAGAGGTTGTACGCTTGTGCCACAATATTTGCAATAATCCGTCAGGGTTAACTGGCCCTGATTTATCATACTCCGTATGCGGACTACCAACCATAACCTTTCACTTATATACTCTAGTACAGGCACCTCTCCCCATGAGCTTGGCCTCCCGGTGAAAACCAACCTGTTAACCCGGGAACTGCACAGGGCTTGGGCCGGACAATTCACCTCAATCACGTCACATCATCTCAGATGTCTTTGGAGGCAGCCCTTGGCATAACCCCGATGACGCTTGTTTAGAGGGAACCCATACTAAAGCACATAAATTTCTAGTTAAGCCCGTACCCATTTTGGGTATTGTGGGGGTACTTTCAAAATTGGAATGGTATCGCATCCGAACCCAACCATCAGTTTTATATCAAAAATCACCATCTTCTCTTGGTCATATACACCTTCAAAGTCATTCAATGGAATGAACCATCATTCCAAGGTTTCAACTTCATTTCAAAGTCACATGTTCCCATCTAGAGTAGTCTCAATTTTAATTGATTAGCGATAGCCACTATATGAAGGGTGCTATCTAGCTTTGAGGGGTGCCAATCTAAATCAAATATTGTTCTACTCTAGACCAATTGAATTCATAAATCAAAAAGTACTTTGAAATAAATAAGCCAAAGTAAAAGTAATTAAAACATGGGATAGGTAATACATAGTAGTAAAGTGTGATGGTGCCATTGCTCTTGTAGAGCTAAGCATTTGGGTTTAGCAAGGATTAGCTTGCATGGGTAATAGCTTGCAAGAGTATTATCTTGCTTGTAGGGGGTAATAGTAATATCAGCTTGCAAGAATACTAGCTTGCCTTGATTGGTGAAGTGATCAAAGTATTCTTCTTCTTCCTCTTGGTAGAATACCTCCTCCTCTTGATAGTCTCCGGTACTAGCGTCTATAAACGAATACGAGGATACAATCACCAAACAATACTTAAGTAGTCTTAAGTAGTCTTAGTGGCTCACACAATGATCTAGCATCACTACTTAATATTTATTACAAGATTATGCTAGGGTTTCCTTATTTAATAATAGGAAAATAATTTCCTCTTATTGAAAAATGGAGTTAGGGTTTCTCTTTAGTATGTGAGAAAATTATTTCCTCTCATTGAATCTTTTTAAGATTTAATTTCTCTTATGAATAATATATGACCTAGGTTGACCAAAGTCAACCTCTTCATACTTATCATTTGGGAAAAGGATTTAAATGAGGTTCCATCCCTCATGTAATTTAATACTAACATGGTAATGATTTAATGTCACCCAATAATTCAATATGAGGTTACTTAGACTAGGGTCACTACCTCATATTGGATTACTTGAGAACAAGATTTAAATGAGAGGAGTATCTCTCATATGATTTAACCCATAGTTGTAACTAATTTAAAGGACTATTATTGAGGTGATTTAATATTCTCCAAAATAACCAGAGATGATCCCTTGTTGACCAAGGTCAACACTTCACACTTAGTGTTTGAGAAAGTGAGTAAATGAGATTCATCATCTCATGTGATTTAATTAATTAAATATTATTTAGATTTAAGATTTATGAATGAGCAAGCATGAGCCTAGGAAATCAAAGGTCAAAACATTACTTCATATTATTTGAGAAAGATGATTTAAATGAGGTGGGTACCTCATATTATTTTAACTAGCAAAATACCCGTGCGTTGCTACGGAATACGGATATATTATTTATGTGATTTTTAGTTTTGTGACCATGAGACAACGACAATATTTGCATCTCATAATTAGTAAGAAAAACAAGATATCTTTAAAAAATCCATATAAACTAACATATGCATTAAATAAAAAGAGTGGAACATGATGGTTTTAGTTTAACCCCAACAGCATTTCACTACTACACCTTTTACAAGGAACCAATATATTTACTCCTTAGTATAACAAATCAGTAGCTAACAGAGTTCTTTAAATATGGAAGAGGTTTATCTAAAGAGGTCTTCTGTTCTTTACAGCTAGTCCTAATAATAAGAGAACCAATAAGTGATTATGTTTGATACTTAACAGATAATAATAAAAAATCGGACTATCCGGTATACCTGTATAGCCTGGCGATGAATTAAATATTTCAATCTAACCTGTGGCATTCGCATAGAGCTAGCTAGTCAGTCAGTCTTCAGATCTTGGGAGTTCCTGCATGTACACACTGCAGAATGTATCGATCAATATGAGCAGCAACATCTTAACCTGTCCCGGATCTTGCATCTAGGCAAGAATACCCTTAATTGTGAAATCTGGTCTTGGTTCAGTGTTAGGCCGAAGATGGATTCTGCCATTCTGGGATGGTACCTGCACTCTGAGCTACACTTGACAGAGTTATCTTCACCAACATAAACGCAATCATGCCGAATTGCCGATGCACCCTACATCAACATTTGTAATCACATCAGCCGGAAAAATGCCAGACCTGGCGGCCGATCGGAGTACTTCGTATTACTTTATCGCAGCATGCAACTGTACAAGAGCATAGCCGATTGATCGTCTTATAATATGGTCGACGATGGTCGATGGATTTCTTCTACTCCGTAGTAAAATCCGATTCCTCTGAAGAAGCATTAAACCGGAATCACATGGATGGTGCAGGAATCAACAACACAATCGAGCAACGATGGCTGCAGTGTACACCTCCGACGGCCGGTACTTGACGTGCGCGAGCGAGGACTCATACGTTTCATCTGGAAGAACACCCCAGAGCACGGTCCGCCGCGAGGGCCATCCGCTGATCGGCGTTGGGGCGGTCGGGGCCAACGAGTAAAGCATGCGAACGCGGGTTCCATGGGAGCTGCCGTCGTACTCGTACATACACACACGTGATGCGGCCCGTACTGTTCTCTTCTCCCGTAGCTATCACCTCCGCCGCTTGCGAAAATCCGAAGAGCCAGCGCCGCCCCGGATCGAATCCTCGTTGTCACTTGCCACGGCGAGCCGCCGGCGTTGTGGCCTTGTCCAGCAGCCCATGGTCGTCCTCGTGTCCGGCTCCAGTCCCTATTTGTGCTCGTCTGAGAACTCGTTGCCGCTTCCCAAGAAAATCCCCCGGCTGTGTGGCCTCCTCGAGCATCCCGACGTCGACTGATTTCTCATATGAGAGCAGTATATCGACAGCCTATAAACTGGACTCTGCTGCCGCGTCTCGAGCAGGACTCTGCTGCCCGCCGGAGTGCCGGACTCTAGGATGAAGAGAGAAACGTGGATAGGGCATGGCACCGTGGCCGCCGTCGGGCCCTGCTCCAGGTCTGCGACATCCAGCTCGCCTACCTGGAACAGGTGATTATTGCCTACGATTGTTTCTTGTGCAACCGATCTGGAGTTCTTCTCTCCTTAGGGAGTTGGATTTCTTGGCCTCCGGCAACATAGCCTACGTTACATACGGCAATCATACTTAGATCTGGACTCTTTTTGGGAGAGATCGAACCTAACACGCCTGTGGTTACCGATCAGGAGAAGGAGGCAAGATAGGTAGGTGCGCGACGATGTAGGGGCAACACAGACGACCGGTCTTTTTGACGTACCAAATTTTGCGTGGAAATTTGTTTTGGTTTTTTTGACCTACCAACACCACCGATTCGTAACTTATTAGTAGAGATAATATCTTACAATGGTTTATATATTATTAATTAATTAAAAGTGAATTTTAATTGACCATGGGATCTACTTCATATTAATTTGGTTGAGGTAAGATTTAAATGAGACCAAAGTCTATTATATGATTTAATAAATAGGTTTGAAATATTTAAATACTACTTATGAGAAGGATTAAGTATTTTCAAATATAAACCTATGGGTCATTAATTATGTGTTATTAATTCTTATTGAACTATTTGGACTAATGGTTTATGTGAGAGGCTATACCCCATATAAGTTAAACTATCATCTAAATGATTTCAAATCTATAAGTAATTAAGCATGAGACTTACTTGACCAGGGTCAGTACCTATTGTTGAATTACCTAAGATCACAATTTAAATGAGACATAAACCCCCATACTATTTAAATAATTCTATGTGTATGTATTAAATGAACTAGAAATGGCTCCATAGCCCTTATTTAATTCTAATCCATGATCATGCAAAACAACCATGCTATATTTTTGCATAAACAATTATATTATGTCAAATATGATTTATTAGAGTTGGAATCAACTTAAAATCATTTATAGATAATTTCAAATATTTATTTGAAGTCAGAAAAGGCCCTGCCTTGTTATTTTTATTATTTAAATTTTATTTCGAATTTGAACATGAGGCCAGTGGCATTATTTAGATAATTTCATGAGCTTTCTGGATCTATAAAATTTGCTAAATTTGGTTTGGTAGAATTTAAACTATTTAAATTTGAAGTAGACATCAGTGTTTGAATTCAGCTAAATTAATTAAACGACGTTTGAATTTGTGGGCCGCGCGGGAAAAGAATTTGGGCCCAAATGATTTGAATGAAGGAAACAGGCCCAGTAACGGCGCGGCTGGGTTTAAATTCGCGGGCAGCAGGCGGGGCGACGTGGCCTAATCTGGTGCGTTCACGAAATCGGGCGGCTTACCTTCTCCGGCGAGTCGACGGAACCCTAGGCTGCAGGAGGGTCCGGCGACGGCGATGCAGGGGCTCTCCCAGGCTGGCGACGGGGGCAAACGGTTCGGCAGAGGATGGGGAGTCGAGTGGTGGCCGTGATTGGTCGGGGGAGGCGCGGAGTCGTCGTCTTCGTCGAGCTATGGCAGCGGCGGGCTCCGGCCAAATTCCGGCGATGGAGTGGACAATGTGGGGAGGAGAGATGTCGAGGAGGCTCAGAGAAGAGAGGGGAAGCAGATGGTGTGCTGTGATCGTCCAGGAGCGGACTCCTTTTATAGGGGCGCGAGGTGCTGCGGGTGCCCGTGGAGGGTCACCGGCGTCCATGGCGCTCTAGGGCGCGAAAGGGCAAGGCGATGGGGGCGTTGTGTAGGCGTCTGCTAGGAGAAGCTAGCGCGCGTGAAGGGCAGCGAGGGGAAGGACGGGAGCGTGCTGGCAATGATCAAGGGCTGGCAGTACCGGCGCGGCAGGTCGGCGATCATGGCGATGGCTACGGTGCTTCTGCGAGCCTAAGTGGTTGTCTAGTAGGGTGCGGGTGTGGTGTTGGGCGCGCGTGCACGAGGGCAAGGCGAGGGGAGGAGTAGGGCGCTCGAGTGCATGGTGTACTGGCGCGTTCCAGGATTGGGTCGGGGCGCGGTCACCGCGTGCCTGGCACGGTACTGGGCGTGCATGGGCGCGCCTGGCTCGGCCAATGTCGTGCTCGTTTTGATCCAGGGAGGGTACAGGAATGCTCAGGGAGGTTCGGTGATGCTCCAGGACAAGGTGGATGTGGCCAGAGATGAGTGGAGAGGTAGAGTGGCATGGTGGTGTCTAGCATGGCCGGCATGGGTGTGTTCTTGATCATTGCTTCACTTTAATCGACTAAACCGAGTACAGGTCTTGATGCGGGGAGGTACATGAGCATCAATGATCAAAGAGGGAAAGGGGTTTAGGCAAGAATCCTCTGGATAATAGCATGTTTCACATTTCCAGATTTGTGGACACAAGGTGCTCGACACAATGGCCGCATGAAGATTTTTGTGGAATTTTGCAGTTCTTTTTGGTGGATCTCATTTATATAATTTATGTGTTGGATTGGTGGTGGTTTGGTTCAATTTGGTGAAGATTTGCAACAATTCAAAAAGTGGGTCATCTTCACATAGATTCAAAGTCTCCACTTGGCAATTCTTTACTGGTCAACCTGGTCAACTTCAGCAGGGATGGTCAACATGGAAGTTGTTGACCTTGACATGGTATTGGATGACATGGTCATAGTTGACCAAGTTTTGTTTAAGAATAGAGAAAACCAGAGGGGTAAAGTAGTGAAGATTTTATAAATGGGTCATATGACCATTATCATATGTAAGATGAATTTGAGATTTCCTTGTGTTTGATTCTTGATCCAAGGATGCAAAAGTGTTAGTTTATCATCTCTAAGTATTTTACAAGCAAGGGGGCAAGCAATTATGGCCTAGGGTGAAGGTTTGTATTTTGGCATATTGTGTATGTGAGTGAAATTTGGTAATTTTCTCCCCATTTGAATTCTCTTCCTTTGATTTGACTTTGGTTGACTCTAATGTGGTTCTTATTAGTTTAGAAACATTCTAAGAGCATTGAAACCAATTCAAATGGTCTTGTTCAAAGATTTGCAAATTTGGCCTTAATACATAAGAGATGAGGTGTCAAATTTTCATAAACTTGTACTATGGTTGTTCTTGCCTCACTTGGACATGGGTTAGGGTCCATTTAGTGTTATATTAGGTTTAGAGATGGTTTCACACCATTTGGTCAAGGTTTGAAGTCATAGGTCAAAGTTTAGTGAATTGGCTATGTGTCACATAGGCTTCTATGCATATGTGGTATTTTATTTTTAATTTGACTTGGTTTGATTCACAATGGTGTTGTGAATTGTTGAAATGATATATGGAGGTGATCCCTCCATCACAACAATTCCTAGGGTCAATTTTCTTAAATTCCCTTATTTACTATTTTACTCTCATATGCCTCTATGGCATTTTTAGTTTTCTTTTTATTTTATTAGAAAACAACTTGATTTAGGTTTGATAAGTACTAGGTAGGGTGTGTAAGGGTTTTACAAACCCCTAACCAAAATATAGGAGCTTAGGGTAAAGATTCATAATTATAGCCATAGGCACATATGCCTTTTTCTTATTTAATTTCCTTTTATTTTATTTTAACTAGGATGGTGAAAAGAAGGGTGAGGTTTTAGGGTTTAAGATTATTTCAAATACTAATAACAAGCTATCATGGCAAGAGCACAAGAATTATGCAAGATTATTATGTATCAATCTTAATTTAATAAAAGTTTTTGTTGGTTCCAAAATTTGGAACTAGGGAAATTGTTGTGTTTTGGTTTTTGAAATTTTTGGGATGTTACAAACCCTTCCCCCTTAAACAAATCTCGTCCCGAGATTTTAAGAGGAGTTAGGTTCCTAAGAGAGATTGAGCATTTTGATTTGCAGGAAGGCATACTTGTCAGGTTCTGGGGTGCTTCCTGAGCTTCAGTGGCAGTCATGTGGTAGAAACGGCCGTTGTTGTTGTTCTGGTTCCTTCTACTTGCGAAGCGGCGTTGTTGCTGGGCAGGTGTAGCGGTGTTGGCGGCGATCTTGGCAAGCTTCTTGGGGCATTCTTTGGAAAAGTGGCCCACAACTCCACATTCGTAGCAGTTTACCGTTGACTTGTCCTTCGAGGTGACGGGGATAGCATTACTTCCAGTTCTCGGGCCAGTGTTGGTGTTGTTCCCATTGTTGTTGTGGCTGTTGGGGTTGCGGTTGTTAATATTGTTTCCTCCTGGCTTCGGGGTTCCTCCGTTGTTGTTGCTGTAGTTGGGGCGATAAGTCTGGGCAGGTGGCCTGTTGTTTCTGGGGGTGAATCCTCCAGAGGAGTTATTGCGGTGCTTCTGGGTATGGTGGGGTCCACTCTGGTTCATCATTCTGCGCTTGCGGTTCTCATTGGCCTGATGCAGCTTTCCTTCCATCTGTATGGCTGAGTCCACTAGGGCTTCGAGGTCAGCGAACGGAATATTCACTAACACCGTTTGCATCTCGTCATGCAGTCCGTTCAAAAATCTTTCCTTCCTCTTCTCATTGGTGTCGGTCTCGTCCGGGGCGTACCTTGACAGAGTGAGAAACCTGTCGCGGTATTCCACCACGGACATTCTTCCTTGCTTGAGTTCACGGAACTCGTCTCTCATTTTCTTGATTAATCCTTGGGGCACATGGTACTTGCTGAACTTCAGCTTGAAGTCTTCCCATGTCATCATTTGTCCCGCATTCATTGCACGGGCACTAGTCCACCAGGCTCTTGCAGGTCCTGACAGGTAGTGGGTGGCAAACAGTACTTTTTCTGCGGCTTCAACTCCCGCAACTTCAAGGTTGTTCTGTATTGTCTGGAGCCAGTCATCAGCATCCAAAGGTTCTTCCGTCTTGCTGAACATTGGAGGGTTAGTGTTCTGGAAATTTTTCAGCTTTGACCCAGGGTGATCGTGGTTTCCATGGCCTTGATTGTTCTGAGCTATCTGTTGCAGTGCAGCAAGGTTTGCTTGGCGTTCCCCTCTTTCGGCTTCCTGGTCTGCCATCATTGTCTGCAGTAGTTGCATCATGGCATCCTGGGTGGCGTTGCGGTTTGGTGGGGCCATCTGATTATGTAGATATATCATGAGGTAAGAGGGAAATTTTCTATGGCTTATTTTGAGTTAAGTTTAAAATTAAACTTAAGATATTTTCAGGATGAACATAACACATATTTTATTTATTCACAATAACATCACACATTACAAGCTAAAGCACTAAGGGTTTTAAGAACCCATTTTCCACTACGATACATGGTGCGGGATACAACTCACACCTACGTAAGTGAAGCTAGTGCAACTATTCCTCATTGTCTTCATCCACATCGATGGGAATGATCCCATCCTCCGCAGACTCCAGAAACTCGTAATCCTCCTCATCAGTGAACTCGTCATCCTCAAAGTCGTTGTCGTCACTCAGGAAGTCATTGCCTCCTTGTATGTCTTCTCCATCTTCCTCCATCTCCTGGATCTGGTCCTGCTGTGTCCGGACTGTCACCTCTAAGGTGCGAATCTTCTCGCGAAGACGGGTGATAGTAGCGACATTCTTGGCACGCTGCAGGCGAAGTGACCGGCGGTCCTTGGCGAGTAGCCTGATGGCGTCAGCATGATGAGCCAAAGCCATCTGGGCACGGTGGGAGTGGACACGTGTCAGCTCCAGATCCTTCCGGGTCTCATGAAGCATAAAGTCCAAATGCTGCACATGGATCCCGAGCACCGGGTGCGAAGAGAGTGCCATGGGTTCCCCCATAGTGTCGTGCCTCGCGAAGTGGGCGAATCGGCTTCCCCGAAGTGGGGCGAGGTTCTGTCCGCACACCCGAGCAAGTCCCTCCTGAAGGGCGTGAGCAAGACCGTCCACCCAGCTGTAGGCCTTGAAGGAGAAAAGGATCCTCTCCGAGATGGGAGGCTCCGAACTTCCCTTCAAGTCAGCGGTGATCATCCACTGCTGTTCCCCAGCGGGGGTGTTGTGGATCCGAACTCCGTGAAACTGGGGAGGTGGGCGTTCGAGCTTCTCGGACACTAGGTACAAGTCGCGCTCAAACACCAGACTTCCTCCGTTTTCCAGGATTGGGTCGGGGCGCGGTCACCGCGTGCCTGGCACGGTACTGGGCGTGCATGGGCGCGCCTGGCTCGGCCAATGTCGTGCTCGTTTTGATCCAGGGAGGGTACAGGAATGCTCAGGGAGGTTCGGTGATGCTCCAGGACAAGGTGGATGTGGCCAGAGATGAGTGGAGAGGTAGGGTGGCATGGTGGTGTCTAGCATGGCCGGCATGGGTGTGTTCTTCATCATGGCTTCACTTTAATCGACTAAACCAGTACAGGTCTTGATGCAGGGGAGGTACATGAGCATCAATGATCAAAGAGGGAAAGGGGTTTAGGCAAGAATCCTCTGGATAATAGCATGTTTCACATTTCCAGATTTGTGGACACAAGGTGCTCGACACAATGGCCGCATGAAGATTTTTGTGGAATTTTGCAGTTCTTTTTGGTGGATCTCATTTATATAATTTATGTGTTGGATTGGTGGTGGTTTGGTTCAATTTGGTGAAGATTTGCAACAATTCAAAAAGTGGGTCATCTTCACATAGATTCAAAGTCTCCACTTGGCAATTCTTTACTGGTCAACCTGGTCAACTTCAGCAGGGATGGTCAACATGGAAGTTGTTGACCTTGACATGGTATTGGATGACATGGTCATAGTTGACCAAGTTTTGTTTAAGAATAGAGAAAACCGGAGGGGTAAAGTAGTGAAGATTTTATAAATGGGTCATATGACCATTATCATATGTAAGATGAATTTGAGATTTCCTTGTGTTTGATTCTTGATCCAAGGATGCAAAAGTGTTAGTTTATCATCTCTAAGTATTTTACAAGCAAGGGGGCAAGCAATTATGGCCTAGGGTGAAGGTTTGTATTTTGGCATATTGTGTATGTGAGTGAAATTTGGTAATTTTCTCCCCATTTGAATTCTCTTCCTTTGATTTGACTTTGGTTGACTCTAATGTGGTTCTTATTAGTTTAGAAACATTCTAAGAGCATTGAAACCAATTCAAATGGTCTTGTTCAAAGATTTGCAAATTTGGCCTTAATACATAAGAGATGAGGTGTCAAATTTTCATAAACTTGTACTATGGTTGTTCTTGCCTCACTTGGACATGGGTTAGGGTCCATTTAGTGTTATATTAGGTTTAGAGATGGTTTCACACCATTTGGTCAAGGTTTGAAGTCATAGGTCAAAGTTTAGTGAATTGGCTATGTGTCACATAGGCTTCTATGCATATGTGGTATTTTATTTTTAATTTGACTTGGTTTGATTCACAATGGTGTTGTGAATTGTTGAAATGATATATGGAGGTGATCCCTCCATCACAACAATTCCTAGGGTCAATTTTCTTAAATTCCCTTATTTACTATTTTACTCTCATATGCCTCTATGGCATTTTTAGTTTTCTTTTTATTTTATTAGAAAACAACTTGATTTAGGTTTGATAAGTACTAGGTAGGGTGTGTAAGGGTTTTACAAACCCCTAACCAAAATATAGGAGCTTAGGGTAAAGATTCATAATTATAGCCATAGGCACATATGCCTTTTTCTTATTTAATTTCCTTTTATTTTATTTTAACTAGGATGGTGAAAAGAAGGGTGAGGTTTTAGGGTTTAAGATTATTTCAAATACTAATAACAAGCTATCATGGCAAGAGCACAAGAATTATGCAAGATTATTATGTATCAATCTTAATTTAATAAAAGTTTTTGTTGGTTCCAAAATTTGGAACTAGGGAAATTGTTGTGTTTTGGTTTTTGAAATTTTTGGGATGTTACATTGATAATCACCATAACATAGTATTCTCTATCCATCGGATCCCGACAAACACAACATATAGAATTACATATAGATGATCTTGATCATGTTAGGCAGCTCACAAGATCCAACAATGAAGCACCACAAGGAGAAGACGACCATCTAGCTACTGCTATGGACCCATGGTCCAGGGGTGAACTACTCACTCATCACTCCGGAGGCGATCATGGCGATGAAGAGTCCTCCGGGAGATGAATCCCCTCTCCGGCAGGGTGCCGGAGGCGATCTCCTGAATCCCCCGAGATGGAATTCGCGGCGGCGGCTGATACGTCTCCAACGTATCGATAATTTCTTATGTTCCATGCTACTTTATTGATGATACCTACATGTTTTATGCACATTATATGTCATATTTATGCATTTTCTGGAACTAACCTATTAACAAGATGCCGAAGAGCCGATTGCTTTGTTTCTGCTGTTTTTGGTTTCAGAAATCCTAGTAAGGAAATATTCTCGGAATTGGACGAAACTTTCGCCCGTGGTCCTATTTTTGCACGAAGCTTCCGGAAGACCGAAGAGATAACGAAGTGGGACCACGAGGCAGCCGGGGGACAGGGCGGCGCGGCCCGGGCCCCGGCCGCGCGGCCCTACCCCCTAGGCACCTCGTGTGGCCCCCGCGTTGCCCTTCCGCCTACTTAAAGTCTCCGTCGCGAAACCCCCGATGCCGAGAGCCACGATACGGAAAACCTTCCGGAGACGCCGCCGCCGCGAATCCCATCTCGGGGGATTCGGGAGATCGCCTCCGGCACCCTGCCGGAGAGGGATTCATCTCCCGGAGGACTCTTCATCGCCATGATCGCCTCCGGAGTGATGAGTGAGTAGTTCACCCCTGGACCATGGGTCCATAGCAGTAGCTAGATGGTCGTCTTCTCCTTGTTGTGCTTCATTGTTGGATCTTGTGAGCTGCCTAACATGATCAAGATCATCTATCCGTAATTCTATATGTTGTGTTTGTCGGGATCCGATGGATAGAGAATACTATGTTATGGTGATTATCAATCTATTGTTTATGTGTTGTTTATGATCTTGCATGCTCTCCGTTATTAGTAGAGGCTCTGGCCAAGTTTTTGCTCTTAACTCCAAGAGGGAGTATTTATGCTCGATAGTGGGTTCATGCCTTCATTGACACTCGGGATCGTGACGAGTAGGTTCTAAGGTTGTGATGTGTTGTTGCCACTAGGGATAAAACATTGATGCTATGTCTAAGGATGTAGTTGTCGATTACATTACGCACCATACTTAATGCAATTGTCTGTTGCTTAGCAACTTAATACCGAATGGGGTTCGGATGATAACTCGAAGGTGGACTTTTTAGGCATAGATGCGGTTGGATGGCGGTCTATGTACTTTGTCATAATGCCCAATTAAATCTCACTATATTTATCATATCATGTATATGCATTGTTATGCTCTTCTCTATTTGTCAATTGCCCGATCGTAATTTGTTCACCCAACATGCTTTTATCTTATGGGAGAGACACCTCTAGTGAACTGTGGACCCCGGTCCTATTCTTTACATAGCATACAATCTACTGCAATTGTGTTTACTGTTTTCTTTGCAAACATCTTCCACTCGATACGCTTAATCCTTTGTTACGAGCAAGCCGGTGAGATTGACAACCTCACTGTTTCGTTGGGGCAAAGTACTTGGGTTGTGTTGTGCAGGTTCCGCGTTGGCGCCGGAATCCCTGTTGTTGCGCCGCATCACATTTCGCCACCATCAACCTTCAACGTGCTTCTTGGCTCCTCCTGGTTCGATCAACCTTGGTTTCTTTCTGAGGGAAAACTTGCCACTCGTGCGCATCATACCTTCCTCTTGGGGTTCCCAACGGACGTGTACATTTACGCGCATCAAGCCTGTTTTCTGGCGCCGTTGCCGGGGAGATCAAGACACGCTGCAAGGGGAGTCTCCACTTCTCAATCTCTTTACTTTGTTTTTGTCTTGCTTTATTTTATTTACTACTTTGTTTGCTGCACCTAAACAAAATACAAAAAAATTAGTTGCTAGTTTTACTTTATTTACTGTCTTGCTCTCTATATCAAAAACACAAAAAAATTAGTTACTTGCATTTACTTTATCTAGTTTGTTTTATTTACTCGTTGCTAAAATGAATACTCCCGAAAATACTAAGTTGTGTGACTTCACAAATGCAAATAATAATGATTTCCTATGCACACCTATTGCTCCACCTGCTACTACAGCAGAATTCTTTGAAATTAAACCTGCTTTACTAAATCTTGTCATGAGAGATCAATTTTCTGGTGCTAGTTCTGATGATGTTGCTGCCCATCTCAATAATTTTGTTGAACTTTGTGAAATGCAAAAGTATAAGGATGTAGATGGTGATATTATTAAATTGAAAGTGTTTCCTTTCTCATTAAGAGGAAGAGCTAAAGATTGGTTGCTATCTTTGCCTAAGAATAGTATTGATTCATGGACTAAATGTAAGGATGCTTTTATTGGTAGATATTATCCTCCCGCTAAAATTATATCTTTGAGAAGTAGCATAATGAATTTTAAGCAATTAGATACTGAACATGTTGCTCAAGCATGGGAGAGAATGAAAACTTTGGTAAAGAATTGCCCAACCCATGGACTGACTACTTGGATGATCATCCAAACCTTCTATGCAGGACTAAATTTTTCTTCGCGGAATTTATTGGATTCAGCTGCTGGAGGTACCTTTATGTCCATCACATTGGGGGCGGCTACAAAACTTCTTGATGATATGATGATAAATTACTCTGAATGGCACACGGAAAGAGCTCCACAAGGTAGGAAGGTAAATTCTGTTGAAGAAACCTCTTCCTTGAGTGATAACATTGATGTGATTATGTCTATGCTTGTGAATGGTAGATCTAATGTTGATCCAAATAATGTTCCTTTAGCTTCATTGGTTGCTCAAGAAGAAAATGTTGATGTGAATTTCATTAAAAATAATAATTTCAACAACAATGCTTATAGGAACAACTCTGGTAATAATTATAGGCCATATTCTTCTGCTAATGGTAATGGTTATGGTAATTCTTATGGGAACTCTTACAACAATAATAGGAGTGTACCCTCTGGTCTTGAAGCCATGCTTAAAGAATTTATTAGTACACAAACTGCTTTTAACAAAACTGTTGAGGAAAAGCTTGATAAAATTGATATTATTGCTTCTAGAGTTGATAGACTTGCCTCTGATGTTAATCTTTTAAAATTGAAAGTTATGCCTAATAATGATATTGATAATAAGATGACTACTACAGCAAATGCCATCCAAGTTAGAATTAATGAGAATATAAGATTAATGGCTGAACTGCGTGCTAGGTGGGATAGAGAAGAAAATGAAAAACTAGCTAAAGAGAATAATGTAGCTAAAGTTTGGACTATTACCACCACTAGTAATGCTAATTCTTCACATGTTGCTGCACCTTCTACTATCAATGGTAAAATAATTGGTGTTGGCAATGTTTCTACTCCTAGTGCAAAGCGTACAAAACTGCTCGAAATTGTTAAAACCATTGAAACCGCTTGTGATAAAACTGCTGAAATTTTTTCCAACCTTGGGAACAATGATCCCATTGCTGTAGCTCATAATGATTTAGATTTTGATGATTGCCACATCTCTGAAGTTATAAAGTTCTTACAAAAACTTGCTAAAAGTCCTAATGCTAGTGCTATAAATTTAGCCTTTACAAAACATATTACAAATGCTCTCATAAAAGCTAGAGAAGAGAAACTAAAACTTGAAACTTCTATTCCTAGAAAGTTAGAAGATGGTTGGGAGCCCATCATTAAAATAAAATTCAATGACTTTGAATGTAATGCTTTATGTGATCTTGGTGCAAGTATTTCGTTATGCCTAAAAGGATTTATGATATGCTTGACTTGCCACCATTGAAGAATTGTTATTTGGATGTTAATCTTGCCGATAATGTTAAAAAGAAACCTTTGGGGAGGATTGATAATGTGCATATTACGGTTAACAATAACCTTGTCCCCGTTGATTTTGTTGTTTTGGATATCGAATGCAATGCATCTTGTCCTATTGTGTTGGGAAGACCTTTTCTTCGAACCGTTGGTGCTGTTATTGATATGAGGGAAGGTAATATTAAATATCAATTTTCTCTCAAGAAAGGTATGGAACATTTCCCTAGAAAGAGAATGAAGTTGCCTTTTGATTCTATTATTAGAACAAGTTATGATGTCGATGCTTCATCTCTCGATAATACTTGATTTGCACTTTCTGCGCCTAGCTGAAAGGCGTTAAAGAAAAGCGCTTATGGGAGACAACCCATGTTTTTACTACAGCAATTTTTTGTTTTATTGAGTCTTGGAAGTTGTTTACTACTGTAGCAACCTCTCCTTATCATGTTTTTGTGCCAAGTAAAGTTTCTATGTCAAAGTTGATGTTATATTTGGGATCGCTGCGCAGAAACAGCATTGCTGTCTGTCACGAATCTGGGCACAGTTCTCTGTAGAAAATTCGAAAAAATCTGCCAATTTACGAGCGTGATCCTCAGATATGTACGCAACTTTCATTAGTTTTGAGTTTTTCCATTTGAGCAAGTCTGGTGCCAGCTTTAAATTCGTCTTTACGGACTGTTCTGTTTTTGACAGATTCTGCCTTTTATTTCGCATCGCCTCTTTTGCTATGTTGGATTCATTTCTTTGATCCATTAATGTCCAGTAGCATTATGCAATGTCCAGAAGTGTAAAGAATGATTGTGTCACCTCTGAATGTGTGAATTATTAATTGTGCACTAACCCTCTAATGAGTTTGCTTGAAGTTTGGTCTGAAGGAAGTTTTCAAGGGTCAAGAGAGGAGAATGATATACTATGATCAAGAGGAGTGAAAGCTCTAAGCTTGGGGATGCCCCCGTGGTTCACCCCTGCATATTTTAAGAAGACTCAAGCGTCTAAGCTTGGGGATGCCCAAGGCATCCCCTTCTTCATCGACAACATCATCACGTTCCTCCCCTGAAGCTATATTTTTATTCAGTCACATCTTGTGTTCTTTACTTGGAGCGTCGGTTTGTTCTTGTTTTTGTTTTTGTTTGAATAAATGGATCCTAGCATTCACTTTGTGGGAGAGAGACACGCTCCGCTGTTGCATATGGACACATGTGTCCTTAGGCTTTACTCATAATGTTCAAGGCGAAGTTTCTTCTTCGTTAAATTGTTATATGGTTGGAATTGGAAAATGCTACATGTAGTAATTCTAAAATGTCTTGGATAATGTGATACTTGGCAATTGTTGTGCTCATGTTTAAGCTCTTGCATCATATGCTTTGCACCCATTAATGAAGAAATACATAGAGCTTGCTAAAATTTGATTTGCATATTTGGTCTCTCTAAGGTCTAGATAATATCTAGTATTGAGTTTTGAACAACAAGGAAGACGGTGTAGAGTCTTATAATGTTTACAATATGTCTTTTATGTGAGTTTTGCTGCACCTGTTCATCCTTGAGTTTGCTTCAAATAACCTTGCTAGCCTAAACCTTGTATCGAGAGGGAATACTTCTCATGCATCCAAAATCCTTGAGCCAACTACTATGCCATTTGTGTCCACCATACCTACCTACTACATGGTATTTCTCCGCCATTCCAAAGTAAATTGCTTGAGTGCTACCTTTAAAATTCCATCATCCACCTTTGCAATATATAGCTCATGGGACAAAATAGCCTTAAAAACTATCGTAGTATTGAATATGTACTTATGCACTTTATCTTTTATTAAGTTGCTTGTTGTGCGATAACCATGCTTCTGGGAACGCCATCAACTATTGTTGAATATCATGTGAGTTGCTATGCATGTCCGTCTTGTCCGAAGGATCTATCATTTTAGTGGTTGGAGCATGCAAAAATTGTTAGAGAAGAACATTGGGCCGCTAACTAAAGCCATGAATCATGGTGGAAGTTTCAGTTTTGGACATATATCCTCAATCTCATATGAGAATAATAATCATTGCTACATGCTTATGCATTTAAGAGGAGTCCATTATCTGTTGTCCATGTTGTCCCGGTATGGATGTCTAAGTTGAGAATAATCAAAAGCGAGAAATCCAAAATGCGAGCATTCTCCTTAGACCTTTGTACGAGCGGCATGGAGGTACCCCTTTGTGACACTTGGTTGAAACATGGCATGCAAAGATCCGGTAGTCCAAGCTAAGTAGGACGAGGTGCGGACACTATTAGTACACTATGCATGAGGCTTGCAACTTGTAAGATATAATTTACATAACTCATATGCTTTATTACTACCGTTGACAAAATTGTTTCATGTTTTCAAAATAAAAGCTCTAGCACAAATACAGCAATCGATGCTTTCCTCTTTGAAGGACCTTTCTTTTATTTTTATTGTTGAGTCAGTTTACCTATCTCCTTCCACCTTAAGAAGCAAACACTTGTGTGAACTGTGCATTGATTCCTACATACTTGCATATTGCACTTGTTATACTACTTTATGTTGACAATATCCATGAGATATACATGTTATAAGTTGAAAGCAACCGCTGAAAATTAATCTTCCTATGTGTTGCTTCAATACCTTTACTTCGATTTATTGCTTTATGAGTTAACTCTTATGCAAGACTTATTGATGCTTGTCTTGAAGTACTATTCATGAAAAGTCTTTGTCATATGATTCACTTGTTTACTCATGTCATTACTTTTGTTTTGATCGCTGCATTCATTACATATGTTTACAAATAGTATGATCAAGATTATGATGGCATGTCACTTCGTAAATTATCTTTGTTATCGTTTTACCTGCTCGAGACGAGCAGTAACTAAGCTTGGGGATGCTGATACGTCTCCAACGTATCAATAATTTCTTATGTTCCATGCTACTTTATTGATGATACCTACATGTTTTATGCACATTATATGTCATATTTATGCATTTTCCGGAACTAACCTATTAACAAGATGCCGAAGAGCCGATTGTCGTTTTCTGCTGTTTTTGGTTTCGAAATCCTAGTAAGGAAATATTCTCGGAATTGGACGAAACTTTCGCCCGGGGTCCTATTTTTGCACGAAGCTTCCGGAAGACCGAAGAGATAACGAAGTGGGGCCACGAGGCAGCCGGGGGACAGGGCGGCGCGGCCCGGGCCCCGGCCGCGCGGCCCTACCCCCGGGCACCTCGTGTGGCCCCCGCTTTGCCCCTCCGCCTACTTAAAGTCTCCGTCGCGAAACCCCCAGTACCGAGAGCCACGATACGGAAAACCTTCCAGAGACGCCGCCGCCGCGAATCCCATCTCGGGGGATTCTGGAGATCGCCTCCGGCACCCTGCCGGAGAGGGGATTCATCTCCCGGAGGACTCTTCATCGCCATGATCGCCTCCGGAGTGATGATCGAGTAGTTCACCCCTGGACCATGGGTCCATAGCAGTAGCTAGATGGTCGTCTTCTCCTTGTTGTGCTTCATTGTTGGATCTTGTGAGCTGCCTAACATGATCAAGATCATCTATCCGTAATTCTATATGTTGTGTTTGTCGGGATCCGATGGATAGAGAATACTATGTTATGGTGATTATCAATCTATTGTTTATGTGTTGTTTATGATCTTGCATGCTCTCCGTTATTAGTAGAGGCTCCGGCCAAGTTTTTGCTCTTAACTCCAAGAGGGAGTATTTATGCTCGATAGTGGGTTCATGCCTTCATTGACACTCGGGATCGTGACGATAGGTTCTAAGGTTGTGATGTGATGTTGCCACTAGGGATAAAACATTGATGCTATGTCTAAGGATGTAGTTGTCGATTACATTACGCACCATACTTAATGCAATTGTCTCGTTGCTTAGCAACTTAATACCGAATGGGGTTCGGATGATAACTCGAAGGTGGACTTTTTAGGCATAGATGCGGTTGGATGGCGGTCTATGTACTTTGTCGTAATGCCCAATTAAATCTCACTATATTTATCATATCATGTATATGCATTGTTATGCTCTTCTCTATTTGTCAATTGCCCGACTCGTAATTTGTTCACCCAACATGCTTTTATCTTATGGGAGAGACACCTCTAGTGAACTGTGGACCCCGGTCCTATTCTTTACATAGCATACAATCTACGCAATTGTGTTTACTTGTTTTCTTTGCAAACATCTTCCACTCGATACGCTTAATCCTTTGTTACGAGCAAGCCGGTGAGATTGACAACCTCACCGTTTCGTTGGGGCAAAGTACTTGGGTTGTGTTGTGCGGGTTCCGCGTTGGCGCCGGAATCCCGTTGTTGCGCCGCATCACATTTCGCCACCATCAACCTTCAACGTGCTTCTTGGCTCCTCCTGGTTCGATCAACCTTGGTTTCTTTCTGAGGGAAAACTTGCCACTGTGCGCATCATACCTTCCTCTTGGGGTTCCCAACGGACGTGTACATTTACGCGCATCAGCGGCGTCTCTGGAAGGTTTTCCGTATCGTGGCTCTCGGTACTGGGGTTTTCGTGACGGAGGCTTTAAGTAGGCGGAAGGGCAACGCGGGGGGCCACACGAGGGCCCCACACCCTAGGTCGGCGCGGCCGGGGCCTGGGCCGCGCCGCCCTATGGTGTCGGCGCCTCGTGGCCCCACTTCCTTCCCTCTTCGGTCTTCCGGAAGCTCCGTGCAAAAATAGGACCCTGGGCGAAGATTTCGTCCAATTCCGAGAATATTTCCTTACTAGGATTTCTGAAACCAAAAACAGCGAGAAAACGACAAGCGGCTCTTCGGCATCTTGTTAATAGGTTAGTTCCAGAAAATGCATAAATATGACATATAATGTGCATAAAACATGTAGGTATCATCAATAAAGTAGCATGGAACATAAGAAATTATCGATACGTTGGAGACGTATCAACCTCCTCCGACGAGCCGCCGGCCAAGCGCCTCTGTCCTTGGCCGGGCAACCTCAGCGACTTCGACAGCGATGACGACGACGCTGACGAAGAGGACGAGGACAATGAGGGTCCTGCCAGCGGTCGCTACAGCAGCGACGACGAGCCGGCCGGGAGCAGCGCCGGCAGCGGCGATGACGACGATGAGGGCAGCAACGGCCCCTAGATAAGATCTTTAGCATAGAGCTAGGAGTAGTAGATGGGGCAATGTATCCCCTAGTAATTCCTTTTGAGAGCAATCAGCTCTTTTCATGTAAGAAATCTGATTATCAATGAAGAAATTCCCCCAATTTGACTTTGTCGATTTCTTCCATATTGATTTAGCCGATTCTCCCCTATCTTGATTTTGCCGATTGTCACCTTGGTCGATGCTCAATGAGCCGATGAGAATGCATCAGTTTTTTTACAATGAATTGCAAGACATGTCAATCTAGTCATCCCCTCAGATGGTAACTTGCAATCCTTGAAATTCAGATCCAACTTCAATCGAACAGGTCCAGCAAACAGCCTTGAGACCCCTAGATCTTTGGACTTCAAATCATCCGATCGTGATGTTTGACCTGACGGCAAAACTCCTGAATTAATGCCTCCAGGAAAGCTTCTTGGCCCGTTGCTGACAACCTTGATGTTGAAGCTGATACTTCTGCATAACAGGTGCCATTTGCCCACAACTTCCTCGCGACGCCCTGTTTCTTTGCAGCAACAAGCTGGCCCAGAGCCTATCAATGATGACGGCTCCTTCTTCAAACTCCTCCCATCAACCCTGGTGGTTTTTTCCTTCTGCAAGAACTCGCCACCTTTCAATAAAAATTGTAGTGCAGAGTAAGCCGATTTCAACATAATCGGCTCCTCAGAGCAAAGAATCTTCAGGGCCACAGCTGCCCCCCGAGCCTCAGTCAGGGCGAGGACGGTAGCGAAATAGATGGCTGCCAGGACAACTTTGAAGGGCAAACACCCCTCTAGGCCTCAGCAGCCTGTTAAGTCCAGTAATCCCGCTCTTGTAGGCCTCTACTGAAGATAATATCAGCGAGGGCACGCGATCCAGCCGACGAAACTCCAGCTCGGGCACCTCTGAGGGTATCACCACGCAAAACCGGCCAGATGTGCCATCATCGGCCTCCAAGAAAAGGTCAGTCCCTGAACTTGCTACCCCTCTATCTCATCAAAAACAGGGCATGATCTTTGCAAGAATCTTCCAGTGAGGATACTGATGAAGTTCTGATGCCCTTCACACTGACGGTGACGTTGACCAAATTACCACTTTGGCTAAACCCCAAGCAGAAACGCCACAGTCGATAGCATCGTCATCGGCTGTTCCCATGGTCCTAGGAGAAGCATGCTCCTTTATTGGGCTCATCCTTACCCCGATCTGCATGCTTACGCTGCTCTGGTTGTTTGTCAGGGTTGTGATGAACTCCAATGCTTCAAAGCTCTGCTTTCTTCACCCATTGAAACATTGGTCAAAATTTCTGAGGGGGTGAAGAACATCCTTGAATAAATCCAGCCCTACGTCCCAATGACGCTGCAGCTGAAGCTCTGGTCAGTCATGACGTTGTCCCCCTTCAGGCCAAGGATGACGATGATGAGGCCGGGAGATTCTCCTTCATCGAGCTTAAACTCTGTAATTCTAAAGTCGATGTCCGAGCATCGGATGTGCTGAAATTTTTTGTATTTTCGATTTTTTATTGGCCGATCGATTCATGAATCGGCTTCCCCTGGGTACATACTTCGTGGCTTCGTACCTTCTCCGTGTGTATGCCCCCCGAGCCGAATCCTTCAAGTGATTGAAGATATCGGCTTTTCAGCCAATTCAAGCTTGTTTCGCAACTCACCATGCTAAATAGCACATCAGTGAATATGTGTGGTGCGAATAATTTTAGCCGATTGCTGGAATCGGCTTCCCTTGTAGTTGTCGATCCGACTATTTGCTGACAAATGTTGGCCATGGCTTATCCCCAGGGCCAATGTATCTCTTCTAGTCCATCAGCTGCTGTAAACCCATATCTCAGCTTTCCATTGCCTGCCAAATGATCGATGAACACAGGCAGAAGGTAAGTTGAGGCTAATTGTGGCCGATTGCTAGAATCGGCCTCCTTTTCCATTGCAATATTTAACGAGGGTTTACAACTTCTTGGTTCTCTGCTACGACAACGTGGCATGTTTGAAGTGAGATCCTTGCTTCTTATTTTTTGGGGCCGATCGTCGGGATCGGCCTTGCCACGTACGTCCATAGACTTGGATCTTGCTACTCTGTCAGGCCAGTGGATAAGACTAGCCTCACCCCGTTTTTTGTAGCTTCGATGCGCTCACAGTCGTCCAGATTGATTCCAGAGAGCGGCTCTTGGTCATTTGCTTCCCAGATGTTCATGGCAGCCAAAGAGATATCGACTGAATCATCTGCATGAACAACCTCCACTTCATCTCCATCCCATTGTATGATGCACTGATGCATTGTGGATGGAATGCAACAGTTAGCGTGGATCCAATCCCTTCCTAGTAGAACATCATAAGTGCTCTTGCTGTCGACGATGAAGAAGGATGTAGGGATGGTCTTTTGGCCGACAGTTAAGTCCACGTTCAGAACACCCTTGGCTTCTGATGGTTGGCCGTTGAAATCGCTTAGCGTGACGTTGGTCTTGATCGGATCTTCGACGAACGTCCCAAACGTCGTAACATGGAGTACGACATTATGTTGATCGCTGCTCCCGTGTCAACCAGACATCTTGCTGATAGGCTGCCCGTTTATATAACCCTTCAGGTATAGGGCCTTCAGATGCCTATAGCTCCTTTCTCGTGGCTTCTCAAAGATAACTGGCCGTGGCCCGCAATCAAACTGTGCCACTAATACTTCCTCGTCTTTTGGAGCACAAAACTCTGACGGGAGAACGAACACCATGTTTGTATCAGCCGATGTCCCCGCATCGGCTTTCGTCGCTTGGGTCGCCACACTTTCTTCGGTGGGCGAGCTTCGTTTCCGGTGTTTGCTGAATTTTTACGGCCGGATCGGGCCGTGCTTTCCTCAACGTGTACTGTGCATCGCGCCTCGGCTTCCTCCAAGTTTCGTAGCCGTTGCACCCTGCGCTTTTGGGAGTGGCTGAGTCCATCAGGACACCACCTTGGTCGGTGATATCTATCTTCTTCTTCTGACTCCTCAAAGTCTTCATCTTGGGATGACTCAGCTTGTTTGTTCTGAGGTGGGAGAGGTCCTAGACGCTTGAACACTGAAACTTCATTTGTTCCCTTCCTCTTCCGCTACATTCGGGCGGTTCTCGATTGTAGGCAATCGGCTCATTCCTCGAGTCCCAGCAGTGTTTGAAGAAAGGACAATTCCAATGTCTGTCCACGTCCTCTTGCTCCCTTGACCTCCCTCTGGCGTGACGCTCATACCCTTCGTATCGATGGTATTTCCTGTTGTCTGCATCAGACCGACAATATCTATCATCATCTACGTCGTAGCGCCGACGTCGGTCGTATTGCTGTTCATATTTGTTAAGGAGGTGCGCGGAAAGTGGTCGTTGATACCGCACGCTTATCACCTCTTCTTCGACCAAATACCGTCTCGTCATCATGCCGGGGCCGGTCGCGTGGATCGGCCTCCTTTTTATCTTTGCCACGAGAGCGATCGCTCTGCGGCTTATCCTCGCCATGGCGATCCGCAAGCCCCTGCCATATTGATATCAAACGAGAAACCTGGCTCGCGTCCTATGCACTGACTGAGATCGACCATGTTGACCTCCGGAAACGGCTGCGTGTCAACCCTCATGGCAAACTGACCGAAGAGTAATCGGCCTTGTTCTATCGCCATTTGAATCTGTCCGCGCAAAACTTTGCAGTCGTTGGTGGTATGGGTGAACGTGTGATGCCATTTGCAGTATGGCATGCCGTTCATCTCTTGTGGCGTGGGGATTTTGTGGCCTTCGGGTAACTTCAGCTGTTTCTCCTTCAGCAGCAAATCGAAAATTTGCTGCGTTTTGCTCAAATCGAAGTCAAACCCCTTCACAGGCCCTGGTTGCTTCACCCACTTGCAGGACACGGGTTTTGCCCCCCGAGTCCACTCAGCTACAGCGACCTCCTGATCTCTCGCGGAATCTTCATCTTTGTCTCGTCTCGATCGTGGCGACGCGCTTGTACTTGTCCCGGTACAGTTCCGGATGGCGCTGTTCATATGCTGTCAACTTCCGAACCATGTGCGCCGTTGAATTGTACTCTGCTTGGAAGGTCACATCTCCGAGCGGCGCCGATAATCCTGCTACCGCCAGCTCGACCGCTTCCTTCTCGGATAGGCGAACCGAATAACATCGGATCCCGACGGTCCTGAACCTCTGGATGTACTCAGATACCGTCTCTCCTCGTCTCTGCCGAACTTGGGTCAGATCGGCAAGGCTAGCTTCCGTAGTTTCCGAATGGTATTGTACATGGAACTGCTCTTCCAGCTGCTTCCACGTCCGAACCGAGTCTGGTAGCAACGAGGTGTACCACCCAAAGGCTGGACCCGTGAGAGACTGCGAGAAGAACCTCACACGTAGCTCGTCTGAAGCTGAGACCATGCCCAACTGTGCCAAGTATCGGCTCACGTGCTCGATCGAGCTGGTTCCTTCGATCCACTAAATTTTGTGAAGTCAGGGAGCCGATACTTAGGTGGCAGCGGGATCAGGTCGTAGTCGTTGGGATACGGCTTGGAATAGCCGATCATTCTCTTCTTCGGCAGGATGCCGAACCGGTCTCTCATGATTGCGGTGATCTCATCCACCGTAGGAGCTGCAGAAGTTGATCGTTCATGACTTGTATTGGTGGCATATTTAGTTAGGCACGCCTGTTTCTCAGCATCTGCTCCAGAACTGCTTCCTGCTCCAGCGACTCCTCCTGCCGTGGCAGTCCTTCCTGTTGTAACCTGGGTCATCCAGTTGTTGCAGTCCGGCACGTAGGTGCACACGTATCCATGTGGAGTTTCCTTGGGCGGATCATACAGGAATTGGTAGTCGCCTGGATCACCTCCAACCTTGTAGACGACGTACGCCGGTGAACCTTGTTGCTGTGGAGCTGCAAACGTGTGTTGCGATGGTGGCCTTGTGTAGAGCGGTACCTCCCCTTGGTGAGTTCCTAGAGCAGGACCTGACGGAGAGTACTTGTGCTTCATGACTTCTTGCACCACCTTGAGCGCGACACGCTCCAGAGTGTTCACCAAGCTCTCAGCATGCCGATGAAGAGAGTGAGCAACGGCATAGTTGACTTCCTATCGCAGGGCTCTGGTACGTTTGTCCGAAGGGAGAGATAGATCTAGTCCATCTAGCGCGCCTTCGGGTTGGAACCCTTTGAACTTAATCCCGTGCGAACGGGTTTTCTCAAAAGCGCCGATGAGATCGGCTTCCAGGATGGCCTTGAGCTCATCATACCTCTTCTTATGCTCAGGAGGCAGATCTTCATACTTGACTGGTTCTTCCGCCATCTGAGACGCGGATGTCGACGTGGTTGCTGCGGAAGATTGTCCCGTGTCCCACCGGGCGTGCCGAATGTGTTGCCTGCCAAAACCCACCGGCGAGCGGTGGTTAAGCAACACGAAGAGCCGGGAGGCTTCCAAGGCGGCAGCGGGCCCTGGTCCCTCGACGTCGTCCCGCAAATGCTCCGGCACACGACCCGGCGGTTGCAAGGGCGTGCCACCCGACCTATACCTGGCCAGGAAGGTGTTGGCTTGCTTCGATTAGTTTCCGCATGGCGGACACGTAAACATTAAATACGAGCCCTATCGGCTCTCAGGTTGCCCTGCGGATCGGCTCAAAGAGCCGATCGCCCCATGGTTCACGTTGGATTTTCAATGACATGGGGATCCTGCTTGATCGTAACAAAGCTAAGCCAATCTACGGCAGTTTAGGGTTTTCACCGTATGATCGGAACATCCTACGCGTAGTTGAGCCTAATAGACATGAGAGATAATGGAAAACTAACCCTAAAAGAGGCCTAAAAACCAACATTAAGTTAATTCCCAGAACATCCCTCTTAGGACTAATAAACCATACCTAACGTACTACCGGATCGTTCAACCCGTTTGCAAGGCCTAACCATACGGATATTAAACTAACCCTTGAAGAACAAGGAGCAACTATAACAGATCGGATCTACTAAGTAACGAACAAGCAAGATGCTGCCCTTACACCTGGATAGGTGTAAGGGCAGCTAGATATTGAGGGACGGCACAGCTAAGCAGATATGCGCAAGAAAAACATCTATGCAAGCCCCAAAACATCTACGATAAATAGTGCTACTCGCCATCAACAACGCTTCAATACGAGCAACACAAGGTAAACGAATAAACGTTGTGCTGCCTAGATCGCAAGATGCGATCTAGGCAGCATGATGCTTACCCGGGAGAAACCCTCGAAAGAAGGGGTGGCGATGCGCCTGATTTGTGTTTGTTGTGAACGTGATTGTCCTCCTTTTCCGATAACCCTAGATACATATTTATAGTCCAAGGGACTTTCTAATTTGGACGTGCACCTAACCGTGCACGGGTTAAACTCTATCTTTTATCTAAACTAAAATACGATCTACTATATTACAGATACACGGGCAATTAAGCCCAAAATCTTTGCGCAAGGCCGCTTCAAAGATGCTCAACGTGTACATTCTTCAAGCCCATCTTCACTTACGGCCCATCTCCTGATTTGGCCAAAATCCGGTGATAACAAAAGTATGAACAAAACATGTAGGTATTGTCATAAAACTAGCATGGAACATAAGAAATTATAGATACGTTGGAGACGTGTCAGGCGTGCGCGGCGGCAGAGGGGGCGGCGGCGAAGGCAGAGGACACGGAGCAGGCAGTGGTGGACCATGCCATCAACGAGGACGACGACGACTGGTACAACGCCGCCGAGGACACGCCGCCTCTAGGCCAGCAAGCTGCTCTACTTGCCTCGTTCGAGATCATGCATCAGCAGGCGAATCAAGAGCGCGGACTTGCAGAGGTGAACGCCGCAATTGAGGCAAGCGTGGCTGAGCACTCCTGCCCCACCAGCAAGCACGAGCCAGCGTGTCGGGCCTACCGGCAGGCCATAGTCGACCTGATCGCGTGGAGGGCTGAGCTCGTCACCGTAGCGGAAGCACACCGCCTACTCTAGCATCCCTCGCCCGAGCGGCTGGTGCACTAGGAGGAGGAGGAGTACCGGCTGGAGGAGCACTGTGCTCGGGAGTGGTGCGTGAATCGCCGGCAGGGGAACAGGCAGGCCGCAATCGATGGGCTGGCCCGGCTCCGTGCATGCCAGGATGCCGAGTTTATCGCACAAGCGGCAACACGCGCCAGGGAGACCGCAGAGCTGATGCGCAAGGTGTGGCACCACCTCAGGGAGGCCTCGACAGAGAGGGAGCGCGCTCGCAAGCGCGGCCAGACACGTGCAGGGGAAGGCCACCGCGGAGAGAGGCAACAACGGAACATGGCCTTCCAGCTGAAGCTGGAGTTGAATCCTCGCGCGTACCACACCATTGACATCGAGTCGATGTTGGAGATATGCCCAAGAGGCAATAATAAAGTGGTTATTATATATCTTTGTGTTTATGATAAATGTTTATATACCATGCTATAATTGTATTTACCGAAACATTGATACATGTGTGTTATGTAAACAACAAGGAGTCCCTAGTAAGCCTCTTGTATAACTAGCTTGTTGATTAATAGATGATCATAGTTTCGTGATCATGAACATTGGATGTTATTAATGACAAGGTTATGTCATTGATGAATGATGTAATGGACAAACACCCAACTAAAGCGTAGCATAAGATCACGTCATTAAGTTCAAGTTGCTATTAGCTTTCCGATACATAGTTACCTAATCCTTCGACCATGAGATCATGTAAATCACTTATACCGGAAGGGTACTTTGATTACATCAAACGCCCACTGCGTAAATGGGTGGTTATAAAGGTGGGATTAAGTATTCGAAAAGTATGAGTTGAGGCATATGGATCAAGAGTGGGATATTGTCCATCCCGATGACGGATAGATATACTCCAGGCCCTCTCGGTGGAATGTCATCTGATTAGCTTGCAAGCATATGAATGGTTCATAAGAGATCACATACCACGGTACGAGTAAAGAGTACTTGTCAGAGACGAGGTTGAACAAGGTATCGTGATACCGATGATCAAACATCGGACAAGTAAAATATCGCGTGACAAAGGGAATCGGTATCGTATGTAAATGGTTCAATCGATCACTAAGTCATCGTTGAATATGTGGGAGCCATTATGGATCTCCAGATCCCGCTATAGGTTATTGGTTGGAGAGAAGTCTCAACCATGTCTGCATAGTTCACGAACCGTAGGGTGACACACTTAAGGTTTGATGTCGTTTAAGTAGATATGGAATATGTAATGGAGTTCAAAGTTTTGTTCGGAGTCTCGGATGGGATCCAGGACATCACGAGGACGTCCGAAATGGTCCGGAGAATAAGATTCATATATAGGAAGTCATATTCCAAGTTTGGAAATGATCCGGTGCATTTATGGAAGGTTGTAGAAGGTTCTAGAAAAGTCCGGAAGAAATCACCATGGAAAGTGGAGTCCCGGAGGGACTCCACCTTGCATGGATGGCCAACCCTAAGGGGGAGGAGTCCCAGGTGGACTCCACCTGTGGTGGCCGGCCAACCCCCCAAGGAAGGGGTGGGAGTCCCACCTTCAGTAGGATTCCCCCCTTGGGTAGGTTTGTCCCTATGGAAGGTTTTGGTTTCGGGTCTTATTCGAAGACTTGGATACCAACACTTGGGGATTTCCACCTATATAATGAGGAGCAAGGGGAGGGGGCGGCCACACCAAGCCCTAGTTGGCCGCACCCCTAGTTGGCCGGCACCCCACACCCCTTCTCCCCAAACCCTAGCCTCTCCTCCTCCACACAATACTCCCGCAGCGCATAGGCGAAGCCCTGCAGGAGTTCTCCACCACCACCGCCACCACGCCGTCGTGCTGCCGGGATTCCGAGGAGGATCTACTACTTCCGCTGCCCGCTGGAACGGGGAGGAGGACGTCGTCTTCATCAACACCGTACGTGTGACCGAGTACGGAGGTGTTGCCCGATTGTGGCACCGTCAAGATCTTCTACGCGCTTTTGCAAGCGGCAAGTGATCGACTACATCCACCCCGAGATCTAATCTCGTTAAGCTTTGCGATCTTCGAGGGTTAGTCTCTAAATCTCCTCGTTGCTACCGTCTACTAGATTAGATCTTGGCTTGTGTTTCGTTCTTGCGGTAGGAATTTTTTTGTTTTCTATGCTACGAATCCCATCAGTCGAATCCTCGGCCACACCGACAGCGGCGGCGAGGTCTAGAATAGGGCCTAGCCTAGGTGTAGTTTAAAAAATGTAATGTGTTTTTCTTTTAATACAAAAAGGGTTTACTTCTATGACTTGCGGACCAGGGGACGGACAGGAGAGGACACGCAGCGTGTCGATGGCCATGCAAAGTAGTCCGACTTTGGATCACGGTGGACTCTGCAGCTGACAAGAAGATTTTACATCCTCGCGTTGAGTCATGATTTTATCAGTCGTGAACCATTCAAACGACGTGTGAACGAGATGCACGTCTTCACATTAAAGATGTTGTTAGGAGGTGCTACCACTTTGGAATGTCCATATGGTGTGTACACTAGTGTGGTGGAGTGTTGTTGTATCCAATGTTGAACCCCTGGGTGCGTTCGGCTACACGCACATGCGCTGGCGGCACTTAGCCATGTTCTGGACGTATGAGAGGAACTCCCGGGAGGCGCTAACCCTGAGAGCGTATGGGGTGTTTTAGCTGGAGAATGTCCGCCGGAGCACCGGAATCCCACCAAATCTTGCATGTGGGCCTAGTAAGTGTCTGGAAGTGTTGTGGAAGGTATAATTCACCAAATGGTGCAACACATGTCTCCCCGGTGTGACCCTAACCCTAAACCCTAACCCAACACTTGTGTGTGTGTCCACATGGTGTGGAAGTGTTGTGGAAGGTGTAATTTACCTATGACCTAAACATATAAAATGTGTGTGCTAAAAGAAAATTGAGGGAAAAAAGGTAAAAAAGAAAAAAATATATAGCTTGCCGTGCAAAAGCACACGGCAAAGAGCTTTGGCCTTTGTCGTGCAAGGTTACGACAAACGTTGTTCCCGCGTCGAATAATTCGGGCAGACCATTTTCACGGATTATAAAAACAAATGGCGGGAAATTTTCGCGCTAAAGTACAATTTGGCAATTCAAATCTTTGCCGTGCTTGACAGTAAGGCACACGGCAAAGCCCTACCGTCACCACGGCCCCGTCAACTGCGCCGTAGAGGTGGGCCCTGCCTGATGGTGTGTCGTGTATTTTCTTTGCCGTGGGCCTTTTTTGGGTGTTGCCGTGCGTTTTTCTTTGCCGTGTGTTGTTTCTGGTCTTTGTCGTGCCATTTTTCTTTGCCGTGCGTTGTTTCTGGGGTTTTGCCGTGTGGTGTTTCTTTATCGTGTGGCCTTTTTTGTTTTGTCGTGGTTTTCTTCTTTGCCGTGTACTTGTCTCCCAGCAGCGCACAACAAAGGTGCAATGCACGGCAACGATGATTTTTCCGATAGTGAGACTAGTTACAATACATTAGTATCATGCATATGATACTACCCTACAATGTATAGTATTATGAGGCAATATTATAGTTTTATCATATTTAATATTTTACAAAATCTCAATTTAAATTTGTGTACATGATCTATTTGCTATTAAATTTTCCAGTTTTACGTGCTATGATACGATATCTACCTATGATACCATTCTCACCCCTCTCATCATTAGTTGTTGTGCCACATCTAATTTTTACTAACATGACATGCACGATACTACTTATAATAATTTTATTGTGGCTAGTCTAATTATGCCATGACGGATACGGATAACACCACGCTACATGGACGGACGGCGTAAATCAATGTGTCGGCCGGCACAAATTTAGTGCCCGTTATTATCTATTTCGACGCAGATATTGTTGCTCGTTTATATTAATGATTATGATTATTTATATAATATAACATCAATCAATCCCATAATTACACAATAAATCTATATAAATCCTACAAAAGCATAAAAGTTTATATACACATGATCCTAACTCTAGGATTGCAATCGCTACAATAATGGGAAATACTTTTTACCTACACTGCAACGTGATGCATGTTGCAAATAGGTTTCCTTCTCAATGGCAATGTATTTTTCATTTTCTTTATCTTCAATCTGTCTGGAACTGCCTTTATCATCTTATCATCCACTTGCAACTCCAGCCGCATCTTCTTTCCTCGAGTGTTCTCCTTATTTTGCAAAAAAGTTCTGATGTCTTTCTTTAACTTCTTGCTCTCCTAGTCCAGGTATACTACTATACTAAACCTGAACGATTTCGATTTTTCTCAGATTTTTGGATTTTTTTGGGATTAATGTGGTGCTGACACGTGTATTTTTTGTCCACTACGTTTTCTCTGTGTACTGTTTTGGCGCTCTCTAGCATTTTAAGAAGGTTTAAAAGCACCTATGCAAATTCTTTTGTCTTCCTTAGGCCTGTACCCGTAGTGTTTGCACGAAACGATCCAAAGTCTGCCGCTTACAGATGTATTGGGGTTCGAGTTGACGACCCAGTTTGCCCCCCCCCCCCCTCTCCCGTTTCTTCTCGCTACTTCTCTCCATTATCGCCAGCGATACTAGCGCTGCCTTGCTTCCTCTCTCTCCGCATCCAGCGCCACTGCGCGGTGCCCCGCCGCCTCGACGCCCTCCTCTCCATCCCGAGGAAACTGACGGCGCGGAGGAGCTCGACCCCCTCCTCTCCTTCCTGAGGCGGATGGCGGCGCGGAGGAGCTGGACGCCCTCCTCCCCCTTCTGAGGCAGCGTGGCTATGTGGAGCCGCATCGTCCCTGGTGGCAGTGAGTACCCGATCTTTCTCCAATTTTTGCCTGGTGGCTCGCTCGCATTGATAGCGAGAGCCGAAGATGGATTCATTGGAGGAAGATGAGGGAAACAGAGCGCGTCCTCTGCCGGCGACGGGGGCGGCGGGAGCGCGGCCACCTTGACACCGATGACGCCGGAGGAGGACATGACGGTGGTGGCCGAGGCGGAGTGGCGCAGCACGTCGTCGTGCGCCTCGCCGCTAGCGTGGTCGGAGAGCACGGATCCGTCCCGACCCGCGTGTGCCGCCGACAGCGCATGCCGCGCTTCGACGGGCAGGCAACAGGGGCATCGGGAGCACGACCGCGGCCACCTGGGCGCCGGCGACGCCGGAGAAGGACATGACGGCGGCGGCCGAGGCGGAGTGGCGCAGGGGCGGAGGGGGTGGATGCCGCGCTGTCCAAAAGCGGAAGAAGCAGCGGAGGGGATGGAGATTGTGGCGTCCACAGCGATGTCCACTGGCCGGGCGGAGGCTACCGTGTCCACAGGCCTGAAGGAAGGCGGCGGCTCCTTCTCCGCCGCAGCTCATGTAGCAGCGTCGAGCGCCTCACCCATAGCCGCTCACTGTCCTCTCTCTCTGCGATATCTCTTCTCTCACAATCTCATCCTCTCCTTCCTCTTTGAAGCAGACGGGAGGACGATGTTGACCTCCACCGAGAGCCCTCCACCAATCTATGGCGCAGCGCCCTCCCAGCGAGGAGGCCTGGCCTGGCGCCTGCTAGGCGGAACGCATAGCGCCGCCATCCCCGTCCTGCGCCCAGGGCCTGCAGCAGGCGGTTATAGTCGTCGAGAATGTGTGCCGGAGAGGAGGCGGGCCCTCGACCCACTCGCTGTCTCCTTCCTCGACGCCCCGGCGAGCTTGCACTCACGGGGGATGCCGTCCGGGAGATGTCCGCCACGGCCCAGGGATGGCGCCTTCTTGCGCCGCTACGTTTCGTAGATGGAGGTGGCGGTGGGACTGCTCAGGAGGTCCGGCCTCCTCACCCATCCGCGCCGTTGCGTCGGCGTATGTTTCCGCCGGAAGTACTACATGCTGAGCGACTTCGTGGGCGTCGTTGGGCTCAGCGGTCCGACCGACGGCAACCTGCTCTGCAACATCCTCTCCTACGCCTTCGTGGATTCTGGCTGGACTTCACTGCGCCTGGCATGCTGCACTTACCTTATTGCCGCTGGGCTTCTTTTCTCGCTCTGTCACATTCTTGATTTGCATCCGTTCATATCCGAAGAAATGAAGAATGGTCTTGCCCAACACATGTTTGTTTGAATGACCCAACAATTTGGGCATGGATGATTGCCGGGTGAGTTATCTGTTCATCCTGTGTCTTTTATTTGATCTTCTGTTTTGATTCATTTAGATCGGACATAGTTCCAAATACGATACTGAGATGGAATATATTTTGAACCTTTTTTTATCTGGTTGAATACTTTTTTTATGCAAGAGATGAACCTAAGAACGAAAAGGCTTGCTGTCTATTATCTTGAGTTTTGATCGAAGGTGTAGTGTAATAAAAACAATGATAGCAAAAAAAAAAGACATGGACACACCAAAGAGGGGATTAATTATGTTTGTTGTATCATCACCACTTTATAAGCTTAGATAGTAATCTTTGTTTCCTAGATAGTTTCTTCCTGTAAGGAAAAACAAACACGACAAGGGATTATTTTTGCTCTTTGTAGGTACATGCTGCAACACTCAGTTGTAGTTCTCCCGTCATACTTTAGTTAGGACAGTATGGTTATTATCAGATCAATTGTTACTTAAAGTTTTGAAGTGGTGTGCATATATCACAGAAAAGTATGCATATCTGATTTATTTTTTTGAGGGGAAAAGCGCGCTCTTTATTCAAATTTTGACATCAGTACATAAAGATTGCGGGATAAACTCCGGAACAACACCATGAAAACTAAAAAAACTAGATAGTTCACTAGAACGAGCTAACTGATGAGCCGCACTATTCAAACCACGGGGAATATGCTTGAAGCTGCAAGACTGAAAGGATGTCGTCATCAATTTGATATCTGCCACTACTGCACCCAGGCCTGATCGATCCATCGCTGGATCATTAAGCCTATGAATCAGGGACAGACAATCAGATGCCACAATTAGAAACCGATGACCCTGAGTGTGCGCAAAAGAGACAGCTCGCCTGATGGCTAGCGCCTCCGCTAGCTATGGTGTCGTGACCTCTGGGAGATGATCACTAAAGTCTGCCTAACATTCTCCTTGATGGTCCAGGATCACAGCACCAATCCCATACGTCGAGATGATGCAAAAATAGTTGGGAGTTTAACATGTATCATCCTTTTGATTGATTATATGGAGGACAGCTTCATATTTCCTTTTTAATTTATCTGCTCTTTCTTTAGTGTACGACTAAAAAAATCACTCGACATGGGACTCTAGCTTTGATTATGTTTCAACTTAGGATCTCCGTGGATTACAAGATTTTCGTTGAGGATTCATGCCTAATCTCAGGAAAATATTCCATGTTGTCTTGAAGCAAGATAGTGAAGACCAGATTCAAAATTCAGAGTAGAAGTGTAAGAGTGGTGCTGTTTGGCTTTAGTTCCTGATCCTTCTCATTTGCTGGACGATTCTGATTAAGTCTGTATATTTCTTTACCTTGAAGGGATACAGGGAAGTATGCACTGTGATAAGTAGAGCTATTTATATATCCACAATCTAATTGACTGGTTAGACCTTTCTTGAATTGACAGTAGACAGTCATCAGCCTTCATATCAGATGGTGTATTGGAAATTTGTTCTTTAATAAAAAATGGAGTTAGGTGTTTCTCTGAAGTGTATCCATGAGTGATTTACTGCAAGCGTGTCTATATACTTTCTTCAGACTGCAGTTCTGATCAAGGGTTTGGATGGTCCTTCTATTGAACATTAAGAGTTCTTCTATTTTAAATCAGGTCAGCATTTGTCTTGAATGAAAGTTCTATTTTAAAATGTGAACTTTCATTCAATACAAAGGATGACCTGTTTTATCAGGCCATACAGAACTGTTTTCATAAACACCTCCTTGAGAAAGTTAATTAATGGAACGATTCTCAGTGCTATGAGCATTTTCTGATGCTACAGAAAAGTTATTTCCTTAAACAAAATAACCTACCAGATCAAGAGATGGCACTTCTGATGCACTGTGATTATTATTCCCTTGATCGATGGCCTCATCGCATTCTTTATAGCTTGCAATACATTGTAATGCAACCTTGGACTGAAGCTTTCTTCAGAGAACAATTTTTGTGACATACTGCAAGGAAGAATAATGCAGTCTTGGCTTTTATATGCATGTAATATTTGTTCTAACAGGGGTGCAATCTTGGCTACCCGCAGGATTCCTTGGACACTGGACATGAATGGGGTACCAAGCCCTATGTCAGCCAATTATATGGTAATGTATTGGTCCAAATAAACCAAGTACAACCCAGGTTTGGTTAAAAGGATATAAATTGGCTCAACCTATGAAACAAAATATAGGCGTACTAGGGATAAGGTAATTATTTGGATTCTTACTTTCTTATGTTGCTTACCATCCTATATTTTATTTTTTGGTAATTGTGCAATACTGATATTTCCTATCCACACCTCGCCTATCTGCAAACAACTGCTTGCATCGTCTTGTGGAAATTTATTAATTGTGCAATAGGGATATTTGTTCAGAAGCTTTTAAGCACCGCTCTAGCAGAATTGTCCTCATTTTGCTTACTGTTGTCTCTAAATATTTGTTTCCCTTCCATAAGGATTGGAATTTGTTTCTCTCAAATTAGCCATGCTTGATAGTGTGTGTACTCAGCTGTAAAGGAAGATGAAGTGACCATGATATCTGCCGCTGAATTCAAGTATATACATTGATTCTTCATCTATTTTCCTTCACTGTTTGTTCTCAGCTAGACAAAATGATGCAAAGGAATTTTATGGAGTTGAACATACAATATGACGTCTCAGTTATTTTTTCCTTTTGTTATGCAAATTTGTTAGGAGCAGACTCATTATAGCACCGGTGGGGGAAATGTTGTTGCCGCCAAGTGGGGCAGCGCGGGTGCTGACTCGGGTTGCGGCCGCCAACCCCCTGTTACGTTGGGCACCATCGTATCCGACGAGTCTTCGTCGCTTTGGGACAATGCCGCTGTCTCCTTCCAGGTGTGATGGAATGGGTATGATGAGACCGATAAGATGGCCCAGAATTTTCAGCTAATAATCCTGCAATGGTTAAGTGACTGATTTGAAATATCATCTCTGATTTGCATCATCCGTTTAACTGTCCTACGGTGCACGAGCACGACGCAAGTTTCCAGCCGTTGACATGAGATACCTTATGGCCTGATACAGTCATGATATTTACTATGCAGCCATACACTAAGCATTTCTTATGCACACATAGTTGTTTAAACGTGGACATGACATAGAGCACTTCTTATGCACACATAGTTTTTTAACTGAACTACACAATTACCACGATCCGGCGCGGCGTGCCGCCGCGCCCTTCTTTGCTAGTTTTAATTAGAGCATGTTGTTTTCAATGGAGCTGTAGCTGCAAGGAGGATCCTACGGATTTCGCAAAATGATCAACTCGATAAAAAGACCACATAAATCCTAAAACAACCAAACCCCATAAATAATACCTTGTGTGATGAGATTGTGTTGTTTCTGACTGCAACGAGGATGGTTATAATCATGATTTAGAATGATATCGTAGACATATGTTACATGTACACATGTACTGATATCCCCTATATATGGTTTTAGGAATCTCAGGGAGCTACTGTTATGGGCGATTGCGGCGAGCGGCTGCACCTAGGGCCACGGCGGCCGGAGCGACAGCTCCGTCTCCAGGTCTCCGTAGACCACCTCATGTTCCGTCGCGAGCGCCGCCGCCCCGACCTTGCTCTCCGGCTGCAGCCAAGATCCACGATCTCCATCTGCTGCCGTAATCAACCCCCAGCTCTGTTGCCTGAGCGCCACCAATCGCCCCAACCTCCAGATCCCATCCAGGCCCCACAACCTTCAGATGACTCCCAAGGTTGGTAATGTTCCACAACTTGTGAATGATTATTGCGACTGTGCATTTAGGGATCGGGAGATTCAGGACTGATCAACATTGGCGTTGAATTCTTATTTTTAGCATCCAATGGTTTGAACCAATTCTTCAGTACCGGCCTATTTCCATCTGTTTTGATGAATAAGTTTCAATTCCACCATCTTTGTGCAGCGTTGTGATGAACTGGATGGTAGCTGTTTAGTTTTAGTCCGTCCTCGAGTTCATGGGCGGAGCCGCCGCCCTCGTGATCCAACACCCAGCAGTGGAGAACTTCCTGGACCGGCCCCAACCACGTTAATCGACGAGAGGCAGTGCAGCCCTGCTAGATTTATTCCATTCTGCTTGGTATTCTTCATGTATTTGTTCGGAGGGTAAATTAACTGTAAGCAACCGACCAGATACCAAATCCAAATTGTTTTCAGTGCAACTGGTGGCCGATGGCACTATATATTCTAGCAATTCCTCTAAGATCCAATAGTATTTTGTTCCTATCCATTAGCATTTTTTCCGCTAAAAGGTTGTTTTGAGCCATACTCCAGTAATGGCTATAAATATCCTATACTAGTTGTAGAAAATAAATTTTAACTAATGTATGGATTTAAGGATTTTCATTCGCAAAAAAAGATTAGTGTTTTATGTCGGTAAACATGTTAGGTGTACCAGCGACTCTTGTTTTAATCAAAACAAATACTGTAATTTATGGCAGGTTTAATCAAAATAAATACGGAGTACTGTAATTTATGGCATAGTTGCATTATGAATCCTATTCTTGCTGGTCAAACTAATATTCGTAATTGATTTGAGTTGACCATCTTTTGGTTAAAACCATAATCCTTTTATGGAGTATTTTTGTAATTCGTGCCTGAGAGTAGCTTAACAATTAGGGCTCCTTAACAGCTGATGGTTCTGTTCTCAGTAACATTTTTATTGATATTTAGTTATCATGTAGCATCACAGCTGTTCCATAATTATTTTTTGTGATTTAAATCATCCCAACCGTGGTGAGAGGCTGCTTTGGAGATATAATTTCCATTTTTATCATGCAGCTGCGTCCTTGCTTCCTTGGTGATTTCGGTGGTATGCAACCTGTGATTGGCGCTGCCTACTTCTTTATAGTACCCCGGTACTCTTCAGTACCGCCCCATTTCTACCATTTGATCAGCAAGGGCTGGTCTTTTCTTTCTGATTGTGCGTCGTTTTTTGTTCGCAATCGTTCACTTTTACTCGCAATTTTCTTGCTGTCAAAAAATGAAGCTTGACATCAGTATTTCTGCATAGCTTCTTAGTTGTTGGCTGCAATAGTATCTCCAATCTAGTGCTAGTGGGCATGCTAGGTTATATGCGAAAGTTCCAAATCAAAATGTAAATTGGTATTATGAAATGCATACTGGTTATGAATTATGAATTCAAATATTTCTGCAAACCAGAATTTTTATTTAGGATAAGCCTTCTACATGAGATTTTTCTTTAGGGCTATTTTTTCATTACAGAGTGATGATGGTTACAGGCAAAACCCCTGCGGTGGCCGGAGAGCGGCTGAAGCTGGTGGTTACGGCGGTGGCGAGCAGTATCTGGGGATCATGGCGGCGCGAGCAGCTACAGCTGTGGATCTAGGCGGTTTGGGGCGTGGTGAGCGACTGGCGGCCTCGGTGCCTACGCAAGCGGCGGGTTGCCTCAGCGGCGCTGTCATGGACTCTGCGGCTTGATGACCTCGTGTGCCATCCTTGTCGGGCAACATGGCTTCTCGTTGCTTCGGGCGGCATCGTGGTGAGAGGGGGCAACCTCAGCACTGCCGCAGGAGTAGCACGCAGGTAGGCTTCGACCTCTAGGTACGGTGTGGTGTTGATCCTTTCTGTTTTCTCTATCGTGCATCATTGTGTTGCATATTTGTTGGATTTTAGTTAGATTTTGTCCCCAATTACAGAGGCGGATCCACCGAGCACCTCTGGACTCCACCTGCTTGCAGGACATAACTTTTTGGACCTGGCTCCAACAACGATCTAGGAAGGGTGGCATTATAATATTCTTAGATATACTCCAGGCAATTACCTTGGGTTGCTTTTTTATAATTCGTTCGGAGCGCAAATATTCTTAGATGTTCAATTTGAGCTGGTGTTGCTTTAACTATCAAAGTATCAGTGCAAATTAGGGGCTGTTTCAATCAGCTTTTCTTCGTTTTCCTTTGCAATAGAAGTTTCATCTTTCTATTGTCCTGCTAGCTAGATGGTGGCCTTTTATTTGGCAATTTCTTCATATTTTGCCATACATGGATCTGTTAGTTTGTTCCTTAATTTCCTAATTGTGTCTTGTTGCATTACGAGATTTGTCGCAGCACACAACCACTGCCTATGGTTCAGGAGTAGTCATGTGTCAGTGTATTTAGATATTTTTATTGATTAAGTACCTGAAGAGGTTTACGTTAGTATCATAAGCTTATTTCTCTGTATGCTTATCACCGAGTTCCTTCGTAAGATCACTTCAATAGTCACGGTAAGCTGGGGGCAGTGGCAGCTGTGGTTGGTACCAATTGGTCTTGGTCTTTCTGTGTAAAATTATCCTCTGTTAATAAAATACAACTGCTCTTTCTATGATTATAAGATGTGACTTTATATGTAATAAAGAAAATAAATTTTCACACAACAATTTTTTGTTACAGTTTCAAATTTTAAGATACACTAGATACCTGATGTGTTATTTTTTCCTTGTGCAGCGCTGTTGGGAATGTATATCTCTGGTCCGAATCGTTCCTTGTCGGATATCTTGTTGCCTTATTGGCATGGAAGAAATAGGGATATATTTACCATTGTATTTGACACACTGCCTGCTGCAAGTCTTCTCCTCCGTTGAGCATCAAATGAAACTGATATAAAGTCGGCACCGATGATATTGTGTAGTTTTTGTAGTCATCCTTTTATGCGTAATGCATGAACTATAATTATCTCTGATTTGAATTGTGTATACACTAGGCTTCACGTGTAATTATTTTGTATACACAAATATTATGTGTATTCCTTCTTACTGAATCTCTCATAATTTGGAAGTTGCTAGGTTTTTTTTTTTTTTGAGAACACAGTACAACGCAGACGCTCACAAACACGCACGTACAAACACCCCTATGAACGCACGCACGCACACCCTACCCCTATGAGCACCTCCGAGGGACTGAGCCGGCATATCTTGAGGTTGACGAAGTCACCACTGGCGCATCGCTGTTGACGGACACGTCACCTACCACTGAAAGCATAGCGCCGGTGAAATCCTGGAATAAATCCAGGTAAATGCAAACACCCATGCCAAGTCTACGACTTGAACCTGGGTGGGCTGGTTCCACCACAAGGGACCTAACCACCAGAGCCAAGCTCTGTTTGCAGTTGCTAGGTTTTAAATGCACAACAAGTTTCATTTTTTTACACCGCATTATGTCATGGTGTGATTTTGCATGCACATTAAGCCTTGTTATCACACTATTTTCTTAAGTGTGTAATCAGGCAGGCAAACTTCTACAAGCGAATCAGCATTATTACATTGTAACATCCATTAGTTCTTAAGCTGTTTTGTTAACAGAAAAACTCTTATGTTGTTTGGGTGGAATATCCATTAGCTCTGTTACATTGCCCGCATTATTTCTTACATCAGCGCTGGCGCAAATTCTTACATCGGTCATAATAAAAATAGGTCACACGAGATGAAGTTTTTAAAAGAGAAGGTCACATGAGCTGATGCATGTGGGCTGGTCGGGATTGTGTGGGCTTCTGATTACATTGGCCCCACGATATTTTACGTTGCCCTCGAGGCTTTCTTATGTCAGATGCAAGGGCGCGCCTATTCAGCGCTTTAAGCGGGAGCGATCATCAGCTCCGCTCGAAGCGAACGGCCAGTGGGCCAGGCCCATTTAGTCTGTCTTTATTTTCTTTTTCCTCTACATGACAACCCAGCGTGACTTATCTACTTTGGTTTAAAATCAGAACAAAATCGAAAACAGAACATAATTCAAACCGAATTTTTTTCAAAATTGAACGATTTCTAAAAACGAACAATTTTCAAATTATAAGAACAAATTTGAAAAATGAACGATTTTTAAGAACGTACAATTCAAAATCGTTCAAATTTCAAATTCAAAAAAGTCCGAACAAAAAATACGCAAAATTTTAAAAATTCATATTAAAAATGTTCAAACTTTTCATAAAAAAATTCAAAACAAAAAATGTTCAAATGCCAAAAAAGTCCATGAACAGAAAAATATCGTGAACGGAACAGAAAAAAGGTCGTGAACGGAAATATGTCGTGAACGGAATTTTTTTGAATTTGAACAATTTTAAGTTTGAACAATTTACGAATTTGAACATTTTTAAATTTGAAAGATTTTCTAATTTGAAGTTTTTAATTTGAACGATTCTTGAATTTAAACAATTTTAAAAACTACACAATTTTCAAACGCGAAAAATGTTCATATCTAAAAGTGTTCGAAATAAAAAATTGTTTAAACTTAAAAATTGTTCAAATTTTTTAAAAATCAAATCTAAAAATGTTGAAACTTAAAAAACGTTCAAATTCAAAAAAAATCAAATTTTCGAAAGTTCAGAAAAACCAATCGCAAAATAAAAAAACTGGAGGAAAAAGCCCAACAGAAACCAGTTGTAAATGAGAAAACTGAGAAAAAAAACGAAGGAAATCGAATTCCATCGCTAATGGGCCGGCCCAACTCGATCCCTCTCTGAGCGGAGCGATCGCTCGCTCCCGCGTTGAGCGGAGAATAGGAATTGCGCAGATGCAACTGCATCACTTCACGTACATGGCGGTTGGACAGGCTCATTCTCAGACGGGGGATTTTACGTCGCCTGCAGTATTATTTATGTCGCGTGGCGCGCGGACGGGGGAGTGCATCGCGCGGGCTGGCTGGCTCGGCTGGTGCCTAGTTCGGGCGTCTGCAAGGGAGTCAAATAGCGCGTCTCTAGAAACTCTATTTGACTCCCAGGGTGTAGAAAAGTTATTTTGCACCCAACATAATTTTACGTTATTATATTCATAAAATTATGTTTTGTTCACATATAATTACGCTCATATTCACTTACCCCAAAAAAATCAACATAAAAAAGCATCGTGTGAATAATTGTAGTGTAAAAAATGACGAAAATACTTATTTTATGTCATTTTTTTTACGTCAGATAAAAAAATATTTTTGCAAGGTCTATTTTTTCTTATGTTCTACTCGAGTAATGAAGTGAGAAAAAATTTACGTGACATAAAAATCATTTACGGTTGCAAAGATAGATTAGCATGTTTAATGTTTATATACAAATGTGTTAATCAAATGAATGTTAAGGATATGCAACATTTAACATGTGACTTGCCAAAATTCGATAAGCCAAAGGTTGTCGTAATAATTAAGTTTTTCCCTTTAAACCCACAGAGGTCGCTTTCACCCTTATCCAGAAAAAACCTCACTCGCACAAAACCCTAAACCTCCGCCTCGCATCACCATCTAACGGCGTGCACCTCTCTGCCGCGGTGGATCATACCACATGCCACGGCGGCGTGGACCTCGACCACGGTGGTATGACTTTAGTATCACTGGGTTTAGTCAACAGCCAATAACTACATCATGAAAATATATTTACTTGTTGATCCATTGATATGACTTTAGTATCCTAGATTTTCTAATCTTTATCTCTAAGCTCGGTCAAACATATAAAATATTGGCTGTTGACTAAATTTATACCCTTTATATTTTAGAACGTTGGGAGTTGATCGACAGCTACAATAAAATCCCAAAAACATAATCATTTTATTTTTGCGTATCCGAAAAAATAATCATTTTTTTTTTTGCGAATCCAAAAACATAATCATCAAAACCTAGTGATTCAACTATGTGTCGATCTGAAGGTGTCTAATGCCGCGAACAATGAACAGAAGAAACGAGTAAGGGGGCAAATCTTAACAGATCATGACCACAAACATGATTGCTGGAGCCACGTCGACGGCCGGGACGGGCCTGCATGCACGCCGAGCAATGGGCGCATCTCCATCTTAGTGACGTTCGGATGCAGCCCGCCAGCCCGGTCCGCTCCCACAGCGGGCGCACCAGTTTTTTTCGATGGCACCAAGGCCACTCACACGCAGTAACCACATCAACTACTGAGGGTAATCGCGCCACCCGTGTGTACTCGACCCGCTCTTTAGCTTACCAGAGAATAATAAAGTGCACGTATATAATGAACAACTGAAAAATTCACGCAAAAAAAAACTGAACAACTGAGAACGATAGGTGCCATTTCGCGCCACACAACCACAATCTAGCATCATGACAAGTTTAAAACTGACCACTCTCTAAGAAACAGCATTCCAAAATAAGGTGGATGGGTCTATGTCGATCAGTCTTGGTGCAGTAATGGAAAACTAACACAATTTTTTTTCAAAACATAAAAAAAACTAACACAATTGAGCTTGAGCAATCAGCGTGCATCAAGCTTAGGCTCAACTCGCGACACTCAGTTGCGCCATACCAATGCAGATGAAGCTTTCTTTAGCGATGCCCCACGACAACATGCCAACAATGCGTAGCATTTTTAGCAGGATCCTGACATCCATCTCACCGACGGTATTTTGGCCTTTTGTTCTGCATGTAGAACACCAACACCATTAGTCAACTCTTGGTAGGATGATGTGACCATATGCTTAGCAGTTTTGAGAATGCATTGGAAATACCTGAAACCTTGGCCTGCTTACATGCACCGGGTCCATCTTCACTAAATTCTCAGCATCGTCAAGCTCACTGACTGCCTTGATTACTGCATTTGACAGATCTTCATCTTCACTTGCGTCAAAATAGCAACCACGATCACGTGCATCGTTGACTATCTTCTGCCAAACAGACTTGCTGTTGGAAAGAGTCATCCCATTTCCTACTATCCATAAACAGTGCCTAACAACAACCAACAAATAGGATTATAAAAGAAGTCCTTCATACAAAAACAAGTAGCTCAAAAGAAACAAATAAGTTACTCCTTCTGATGTTATTTCAAAGACGCCCTTGAATTTCATTCAGAAGAAAAATCAATCCGTTTTTGCAACTACCCTGGAGTGGAGCAACAAAAAAACTTACTTTGCCCTTGTCAGAGCCACATTGGTCCTCTGCATGTTTGTGAGAAATCCAACAGAACCAGCTTTGTTGCTCCTCACTGTTGATATGATAATGATATCTTCCTCTGCACCTTGGAAACCATCCACAGATTTCACTTTCACAGAGAAACCATCATGCATATTGTAGGATTTACCGAGTTTTTCATGGATTGCTTTAACTTGGGCATTATATGGGGACACAACACCAACAGAGATCTTGATTCCTGTAGATACTGACTCTGCAATAAGAGAAAAAGGAGAAGAAATATTTTATGCAGTGAGCCAAGTTCAAACATCTAGTGGTTCAGATTCTATGCACATCACAGATCAGCATACTTAGAGCAACCCATGTAGTCCTTGCATGCAATTTTAACGACATTTTTTCTCTTATGCAAGCATTTTAATTTCCCGTATCTACAACATTTATGAATGTATTTTTTCGAATGGTAATATTTATGAATTTAAACTCATACTAACTTATCTCTCTTGTTACCAACACATAAATAACATGGATAGCATGGTAACTTCCCTCAAGTCAAATATATTGGTTTCATGACTTTCTGAATCCCTGTGACGAACCAAAACCACTGCCTATGCTTTTTAATTGAGGTTATTAAAAGATGGAGTACTACAGCGAAAATGACAGTAATGATGGTTACCTTTGAACAACCTCTGCACTATCTGTGAAACTGCAGCAGCTTCAATTGTGTTTTTCAGGCTACAGCCGTGTGCATCCGTTGTTTCATGTCCTCCATCTACATTAATGAATGAGTACGACCCAAAGAGTTTGCTTGCTAAGAACCTCTTTTCATAACTCTTAGTAGTAACATTGGGACCATTAGATATCTTGCTATTGTAAAGTGTAACAACTGGAAATTTGCTTATTTTTGGATGCATCCTGTATTGCACATTGAGAAGGTGCTTACTATAGCCCAGCATACTTAACCTCTCAAAAACACTTCGCCCAAAGTTTGCATTGTCAGATATCTACAGAATCACATTACACCTCAATACATTGCTTCAAAAGGGAAATTTGGAAGAAAGAGAATAGTCAACACATATAGCTTACTTTGCTTTTCACCAGAGCAGGCAATTGATATTCGTCTCCGATAAAAACAGCCTGCCTTATGCCAGGCAGCTGCAAGGGAATTAAGGTCTCGCACTCTTTGAGCTGTGCAGCTTCATCGACAATCAGCAACTCCACATGATTCAACTTTTCAGGATTCTTGAGTAATTGGCCAATATCAGAAGCAGACTTGTCCATCGGCACGCCGTACAACCTGGAAGAACCGGAAACTGAACAGAGAATGCATTTCGTTCTCTGCAGCAGATACAGTTGAATTTGCTTTGCGCTGAAATAATTTGGAAGCTCAAAATTTTCTCGAAGATATCTTAGCTCTTGCACACACAGGGATCTGGCCAGCTTGAACTTGGATTTATTGCATGTATTAGTCCGCACACAGGCTAGCTGCTCGGACCAGGTAACAGGGTTACAGTCCTCTTCTAGATCGCCCTCAAGAAGTTTATCTGACCATATATCATCACTATCCCTGTCACAATTTATCAAAGCATGCAGAATTTTGATCAATTCAAGCACTTCCAGCATACACTGAAAGCTCTGTCCTGTTTCTGAATTTCTTGGATGGTCGTTGTACAGTATCTCAATGCAACAGCACAAATCCTTAGAAAGTTTGTTGTAGCTATCTTTCAAATAATCCTTGAACAGCAGTACTTTCAATGCTTCTTTATGGCACTCTTTTTCCTCGTCTTCAGGCCTGTTATGGATTGTCTTGCGGAATACTGAGAGAGGTTCAACAAGATGATCTTTGGAGTTGGGATTGGAACGCAAAGGATAACGTGGGAGCAAATATTTCATGTCCTTGCACTGGAGGGTTTTGTTCCCATGCTTGTGCTTAGTGATAGATCTTGTGTTGCGGAACACTGAGAGAGGCCCAACAAGCTGATATTTGGAGTTGGGTTTGGAACGCAAAGGGTAACGAGGGGGCAAAGATTTCCTATCCTTGCCCCGGAGGGGTTTGTCCCCATCCTTTTTAGGTATTACCTTTACCCTTTTCATTTCCTCAACAAATTTTTCAATGTACGATTTGTACTTGGTAACATGATTCTCAAGAAGGTCAATCACTGAGCACAAGCAATGCCTCAAACCAGTTTGTGGTACGAAACATGGCAACAACCGCTCTGCACGTGAGTCAAGGAAAACCATGGAAAGATCATGACTATCATCTATGTTCATCCTCTCTTTATTTCCAAACAGGACAATATCATTCAGAAAGCAGAGGCTGCCATCTGAAGACTCTCCAACAAGCCTGACAATGCGAGACGCAACTTCCAGTACGGCAGTATTTGTTGGTGCACAGGAAAGTGTTTTTACACCCTTGATGAGCATTGCCCAAAGGATAGTAATAATGGTTTTTGTTTTACCTGTCCCAGGGGGGCCCCATATCAGTTTTAGGGAAGGCGAGTGGTTCTCCATTGCTGAGACACAGTCTACCACCGCATTGAGCTGTGAATCATTTAGGTTGAACTTCTCAAGGCCAAGACCATCAATTGATCTAAGAGCGGAGCAATGCGGTATCTGGGAGCATGACGGGCTAGCATCCAGTACCTTCAAGAGGAAATGGGAAAGTAAATCAGTGATGTAGAGTAATGTATATAAAAAACGGCAAATGTAAAAGAACATGAAGGAGTTATCTTATTCCACACTCAGAAGGATATGATTAACATTACTGATAGATTCAGTATGATATAAAAAAGGAAACATCAGCAAAATGAATTTTAATGCAGAGGAAATCTTGCATGGAGAGTCACAGTTGCCAAATGATAAGTTAATTTTACATGTAAACAACAGGCATACCCTTCGCTTGTATTGCCACACCAGATTGACGATGCCAGTACTACTCCTGTTCTGACGTTCTCCTTCCATACAAAGGCACTTCCATATACGGTTGTATGTCGTCATATTTATAAGAAACACAGCAAATGATGGCCCAGTAGGCATTTTTGTTCCTGGATCTACTTCAACAGGAATAGCAGATAAAAACTGAGCAGTACAACAGTTGCTTCGGAAATCTTTATCTTTGTTTCCACGTTTTAGGACTGAACCTAAAACATATGATCTCTTATTTTGTATCAAATCAGACACATGCCGCGGTTTCCGCGAGGATACAACTATTATGTCCCCCTCCTGAGGATCATATGTCTGCCTCGACTTCTGATCCTTTGATGGCTCAGAAATCTCAAAGCAGTATATCCATTTCTCACCAACAAGCTTCTCCACCCTGATTATTTGTATAAAGTTTGCCTGAGCATAGCCGCCCAATGATGAAGATTTTTTTTTTCTTTTTTTTTCTTTTTTTTCTTTTTTTTTTCTTTTTTTTTTTTTTTTTTTTTTTCTTCAATCAGAGGGCATATGAATGAGTTCAGATAAGTGTATAATGACGTGAAGGTACCTGGTATGCTCTTGACCTGCGATGAATGTCCGCACAAATTAATTAGTACCCATTTGGAGTCAAATCTAAGCACAGACAGTGATCTGTGTGAGAAGAACAAAATGCCATAGACAGTTTCAGGGGATGTCCACTAGAGGATACAAACAATATGATACAAACACTACACTGAAATGAAATAATAATAAACATAACATTGTTAAGAAATTATTATACTATAGGGACTAACATACGAAGCGCACGAATATGTTGAAATGAGCAAGCGTACTAAGTGCACAAATAAAATTACGAGATTATGGATATTGTACCTAAGTTTAAATCTGCAGTGATTTTTACAAGAAAACTGTGATTCGGTTAACAGATGTTCTATATAATACGGGCTTTCTGCTTGGCAAAACAACAAGCACCTGCATACGAGCTCGGGTCATCGCCCACAAGGCACAGGCACACAGCGTGAGTGAGAAATATACTTGGACTCCACGAGCGACGGGGGCGGTTGGCGGGCGGGGGAGTAATCCTGCGCGGGCAGGGTAGCAGGCCGGCCTCCATTGGAGAAGCTCGACTCGTCATCTCCCTGGGATCTGGGAAGGACGGAACACAGAACAGGGGAAGGACGGAGCATTAAATGGGCCTTGACGAGTGGCTAGAGTGACCAGATGGGGATTACCCACAAGCCACAATTCGGGCCGAACAAGCCAGACCCAGAGACTCTTTTAGTATTGGGCTTTTTTTCAACAAGACTATTCTCTTCCCTTCCCCTGAAAAACCAGTATTCTGTTCCTTTGCTCTATACTAGTAGTACAGTACAAGTAAAAATTTATAAATTCAATGTAAAAAATATTTTATAAATACTAGTGCAGTACATATTTGTACGCATGTCAAAACCTTTGTATGGTTCATCTACAAATACACAAAGATACAGAGATTCAAAATTCATGTTTTTTCACTACATTCATTTGAGGGCAACACTTAAAGGAATGAATCACATCGGTTCAGCTATTGAAACAGCGGGAGAGGATGACTTAAAAATTCAATCAAGTCCGAAAGGACGAAAAATGTGTGGAACCATAGTTTGAATTCAAATCAAAAGATACAAAAGAAGAAATACGGGTGCAGCTCGCAAGCAAACAATGTGAGATCTCAAAGACCAGTGGTACGTCACCTGCTGCCTGAATAGGTTCTTGTTGAAGATATCCTGGACAGACCAAGAGAGTATCTTGTGCTCCAGGTAGCCAAGAGAAAACCTGTTGACCGTCTTGTCGTCTTTCTTCAGCGCAGCCCAGTAGCTGCGCACTGCCCCCCTGTTCCTCTCCGCATCCATCTCGTCGCCGTCGCTCATGGTGCTCTACGGCTCTCCTCGGCTCGGAACCTTGCTAGCTACGACTAGGAGATCCACCAGCGGCGCACGTATAGTCAGTGTTCTGCTTGCACCATCACGAGAGAAAGAGAGTGCTCCGTTGGAATTCCGAGCTTAAGTAGGTAGTAAATGTATTTAGGTTGATTGGGGCCGTTGGAGTTCCCGAGTTGAGGTAAATGAAGGTGTGCGACAGTGCCTGTGTCACTGTGTGTATACGAACCGTCTCGGTTCCCGATGTGGCGCATGCGTCTGGTTGAGTGAAAGTAGCTAATCCAGTGAAGATTTGCCCGATATGGCGCGATCGTGTGCTGTTTCGCTGGATGCATGTGAAGATCACGCAAAAGTTTTACTCGTAGTTTTTTTTTTGTTGATCCTAGTTCAATTTTTTAAATATTTAAACGGAATTTATAAAATGAACTACAAATAGTATTCTAGCGGTATCCCACCTTTTTTCCAAAAAGTCTATCGATACGTTCGTACTCTTCAACGGATGTAAAAAAACCCTAAAAATAATATAAATTACAACTAGACCTTTGAACTACTCCCTCCGTCCTAGAGTGTTAGTCACAATTCTCTAATATCTTGGCCCAAGGCTTAATTTGATTGGGGCTGAAATTGTGCCTAGTTGAACCGGACTGTGATGCTTCATATCTCTACAGCCAATAAAAACATCCCCTAATTACTGCATGCATGCATAGCCGAAACTGCGAGATTTCTGCATGGCGAAACTGCAGCCTCCAAAGCTCCCGCGAGACGTGCGAAACTTCAGCCGCGCTCTTTCCTTCTTCAACCCAAAAATTAATCTCCTTTCCTCTAATCTTGCGCGGGGAAATTTCTTTCCGAAATCTGGCGCCGATCCTCCAATTTCTTTCCAAATTTCGAATCTCTCGAGCGCCAACAATCCCAGATATATATGGATGGAGATCGGGAGACGAACCAAACCAGCATATCGGCACCCACCTCGTCATTCCCATGGCTTCTGAGCAGCCCGGCTAAAATGTGGGGTGAAGAAGAAAATGTTGGATATAGAGGCTTTGGAAGCCATTCCTCCTCGCGAGAGAACCACAATTCGACAGGTTGCTGGACACCTAAATATGTCCAAAACCACCGTTCACCAAAGGTAAAAAATGCTAGACACAACATACTCATTTTTCATTCTGAACTGAAATGCAAATTCATTGACATATTTTCCATTCTTATCAATATGTTTTGTAGGTTAAAGGAGAAACAAATTAGACGAATCACAAGTGAATTGAAACCTTCATTGACGGAACCCAACAAGAAGGCACGTGTGCTTTATGCACTTGGTAATTTGGAGCCATCTTCCTTAGTGGACGATCCCACCTTCAAGGGAAGTTTCAATATCATTCATTTAGATGAAAAAACTTTCTATCGCACTAGGAAGACTCAAAATATGTATTTGAGCCATAGAGAGGAAGCACCACGAAGAGAATGCAAACATAAAAATCATATCCAACAGATCATGTTCCTATCCGCAATGGCTAGGCCTAGGTATGATGCTCACGGAAATTGTACTTTTGACGGAAAGATAGGTGTGTGGGCGTTTGTGGATTGGGTTCAAGCTAAAAAAAAGAGCCCTTATAGGTGTGTATGTTTCCACCATATTTTTACAACTTGTTCTTATACAGTTAAATGAACTCACATAATTTGTTTGTGTGATCGTAGGGAGAAAGGAACATGGGAGGTCAAGCCTTCACCTTCGGTGGATAGGGAGAAGAGTAGAGAGTACATAGTAAATTATGTGCTGCCGGCTATAAAGGAGAAGTGGCCTGAGAAAGATAGATGGAGTACGGTATACATCCAACAGGACAATGCAAGAACTCACATTAAAGCAGATGATCCTATTTTCGCATTCGAGGCAGCAAGGGGTGGTTGGGATATTAGACTTGTAAATCAACCACCTAATTCACCCGACTGCAACATTCTTGATCTTGGGTGGTTTGCATCCATTCAGTCTATGTTTCATAGAAAAATGCCCAAGACACTTCCTGAGATTATTCAAAAGGTAGCACTCCTTACTAATTTTCATATGTTGCAAATTAGTTATGCTCCTTTCTAATTTGTATACTGCGTGTAGGTACAAGAAAGCCTAGATGAGTATCCACATCAGAAGCTAAACAGAATTTGGCTAAGTCATCAAGCTTGCATGAGGGAGATAATTAAACACAAGGGAGGGCAGCACTATGCTTTGCCTCACTTGAAGAAAAAAACCCTTGAGAGAGAGGGTAAACTTCCGGTTCGTTTGAAGGTCGACAAGGACTATGTTGAGGCCGCAATTGAGTACTTAAATGGTCCTTAGTGGTTTAGCAAGCTACACAACTAAGCAAACTACCACTAAGCAAGATGCAATAGACGATAAAGGATAGATGTAACCGAGAGTGGAGCACGCGGAGACGTAAGGGACGATTTTCGTAGTTTCTTTCTTTTAAGGGGAAGTACGTCTACGTTGGAGGAGTGTGCTTGACACGGAGGCCTAACACCTGCCACAAAGGCCTCACCATATTCTCCAGTAGCACCACCACGAATGCCTAGCTCACTTATCCACTGAGGGATTTCCTCGAGGCGGAAACAGGGCCTTTACAATATTCTTGGGGCACGCATCCACAACCGAATTGAAGGATCCCAAGGATGCTACAACACAATAACAAGTTATCAATGAAGTAAACAACAACTAGGGTTTCCAAAGAAAACTCTAGCCAAAGGGGACCTCAAGTGAATGAGGCGGGAGGGGGGAATCAAATCACTTTGGTGAGGATGTAGATCGTGGTCTTCTCCTTCGATTCTCCAAAATCAAGAGCTTTGGGTGGTTGAGAGAGAAGATCTAGTGATTTTTGTTGCTCAGGGTATATGTACCTCTCCAAGAAATCCAGCCGTTGGAGAAATCTGGGGGCCGGATTATCCAACCCTGCCAAGTATCTGACTTTTTGAAATATCCGGCCAATAATCCGGCAAAATATCTAGGGGGTATACTAAGAGCAATCCCCTTAAGTACCCCTTTGTTTGGTCTTAAATTCTTGATTCTTGGATTCTAGCTATTGTAGAATTAGAATCTGGAACAAACAGTCCTCCACAACACCCAGATTGTGTAGAATTAATTCTTAAAAGGTACACAGAGAGGACCAGAATCTCAGAATTAGCAAAATAGGTGATTCCCGAGCTTTTTTGTTTGGGCCAAACCGTTTTTCAGCGTGGCCTCCTCTATCTTTGCCCCTTCACGATCTTGTCCCCACGCCCACCCGTAGCCGCATCGCCCCAGCCGCCGTCGGCTCCCGCTCCTCCGGCCACCGCCTCATGTCTCCCACCCGCTCCTCCGGCCGCCGCCTCACGGCTCCGCTCCGCTCCACCGGCCACCCGTCGACTCGTTCCGCTCAACCAGGCCGCCGTCGACTTTCTCCTCTCCTCCGGTCGCCGTCGAATCACTGCACTCCACGACGTCTGTAGCGCCTAGTCCCTCCATGTCCCTGTGAAGGTAAGTGTTCTTGTTTGCTTTGCTCTCTGTGAAATATTCACATATACACGCTGTTACAATTGTATGTAATTTGATTTGCTCTCTGTTAGAATTGTTCACATATGAATACTACTGCTCTGTTAGAAAATGTTGTTAGAATTGTTCACATATGAATACTACTGCTATGTTGATCACTGCTAGTTTATGTTTGTGTAAATTTAATTTAATCGTATACACATATAGATGGCAAAAGAGAAAGAAATTTGGGATGCGGAAGCTACTGCTATATTTTGCAAACTTTGTGTGATTGAGAAAGAAAGAGGGAATAGGCCTCTGAAGTTTCTGAGTCCCGTTGGTTACAAAAACCTTGCTGAGGTTTTTTTTAGAGAAACAAAGAGACATTATAACAAACAACAATTAAAAAATAAATGGGGTGGTATGAAGAAGGAGTACACCAATTGGATGACCTTCAAGAACAAGACAAACATGTTTAGGTTGGAATGATGAAGCAAACACTGTGGTAGCTGATGATGATTGGTGGAAGAAAATGGGAGAAGTAAGTTTTACTCTATTGTAGTAATTTTGAGAATGGGTGATTACAAGAGAACAATATACCAATATTATGTTTTCAGGAAAACAAGGAGTTTCTGGCATTTCATAAACATGGACCTAAATATTTGGATGAGATGAGCAGGATGTTTGAGAATGTTCTTGTTACTGGAGAGAGCTCATTCATGCCTGGTACAATATCTGGTACGGTGTTGCCGGAGGGTGCGCGCAGAGCTTCATAATCTTGAAGATGATGATGATGATGATGATGATGATGATGATGATGATGATGATGATGATGATGATGAAGTACACGTTACTCCAAGTAGTCGTGCAAAGAGAGGCGCTGGACAGCTTGAGAACCCAAAAAAGAAAAATCATGTGCAACGTGAACTGAAGCGTATGGTTGATCATATGATTAATGAAGATGCGTCAGTTGCTTCTAGCAAAATGACCATTCTAACTGAAATTGAAAAGATAATGGAAGAAGTAGTGATGTGTGGAGTAGAAGAAAGTGATGAGCATTACATAGCAACAAAATTGTTTGCTAAGTTGGAGAACCGTGTCTTTTTCCGTACATTTAAGAAAAATGAAGGCAAGATGAATTCGCCGAGGAGGATGTATGAGGAACGTAGGAAGAATTAGATGATCTATGCTATGTATCGTGACATTTTATTTGTTGTTACGTTTAATTTGTGGCTATGTATCATGACATTTTATTTGCTGTTACGTTTAATTTGTGGCTATGTATGATGGCATTTTATTTGTTGTTCCGCTTAATTTATGGCTATGTATGATGACATTTTATTTGTTGTTCCGTTTAATTTGTGGCTATGTATGATGACATTTTATTTGTTGTTATGTTTAATTTGTGGCTATGTATGATGACATTTCATATGTTGTTATGTTTAATTTCTGTCTAAGTATCATGACATTTTATTTGCTTTTATATTGTGTTTTAGATGAGCACAAGTCATCGGATGGAGTTAATTCTAAAATGATTGCAGCTACGGCTAAAAGGAAAAGCAGGGAGTACTACATGCGAGTTGCACATGTTGCCATGATGTACGGTGAGAAGTTCTTAACCAGCAGAAATAGGAGAATACCTATCATGACCGGTCAACAATGGGTTACTGAAAAGTTGAGTACAAACAAAGATTGCTATGCCATGTTTAGGATGTACAGACCATGTTTTGATAGATTGCATGAGACTCTTGTGCAAAATTATGGTTTGACGTCAACAAGGAACATGAGCTCAGAGAAGTGCTTGGGTATGTTCTTGTGGATAGTTGGTGGTCCTCAATCCGTTAGCCAAGTGGAGAATCGATTCAAGCGGTCAACCGAGGTAATACACAGGAAATTCAACCATGTTCTAGAGTACTTGAACAAGATGGTTGTATATACTATTAAGCCAAAATATCCAGAATTCAAAGACGTGCATAAAAGGCTTCGAGATTCTAGATTTTCACCTCACTTTGATGATTGCATTGGTGCAATTGATGGGTCTCATATCCCTGTAATTGTTTCAGCTGATGAGATAGTGAACCATGTTGGTCGGCATGGGTATCCAACACAGAATATCATGGCAGTGTACGGCTTTGATATGAGATTCACCACTGTAGTTGCGGGATGGCCAGGGTAGGAACATGACACAAGTATATTTAAGGACACTTTGGTGAAGTATGCAGCTAAGTTTCCACACCCGCCGAAAGGTAACATTATAATTCTTTCTTGTATTATTACATTACCATAATACAATATTATATTACATAACAATACACGTGTTGTTTTTTCAGGTAGGTACTATCTTGTTGATTCGGGTTGTCCAAATTGTGAGAGGTACCTAGCTCCATACAAGTCAACAAAATACCATGTCCCGGAATTTATCCATGGTGACCCCCAAATGGTAAAAAAGAAATCTTTAACCATGCACATTTGTCGCTACGCAATGTCATTGAGCGTGCATTTGGTGTGTTAAAGATGAAGTGGCGTATTTTATTGCATATGACATCTTACCCCCTGTAACAAGCAAGCTTTGATCATTGTTACTTGTATGACACTTCATAATTTTATCAGGGACAACCACTTGAGAGATAAAGAGTTTGATAGATGTGGCCGTGATGAGTACTACATGCCAGGGGATCTACTACCTCCACCTACTGGTCAGGTATCTAGCATTGTGCATGGTGATGATGCTCTCATGGAAGTAACCAGGGAGAGAATAGCTGATGGATTATTGGCAGCTACAAATAAAGTTTAGTTTTACGCACTACTTTCGGGTGATGGTTGATGTACGTTTCATATGATGGTTGATAATTGAACGTGCATATTTTGGATGATGGTTTCAATTTCTTAAATATTTGTATATACTTGTCATTTCAATGAAACCCCGACAGAAGCAATAACTAGAACGCACAAAAATGAAGACATAACATATATTTTACATTAATTACGGTCTGTAAAGCTACCCAAAGAGCAAAGTAAATAAACAGACAGATTCTGATTCTCAGATCCCACGAATAACAGCTGATTATCAGGAATCAGGATTAACAGCAGAATCTTAGATTCCAAAGCCCAAATAAAGAGGGCCTAAGTCCTTAACGAAATTTTGGGGCCAGTATATTTCACAGTAATCCGGGCCTAGATATTATTGCATCACTGATACGTCCAATTTGCATCACTATTTTGTATCATAATTTGCTGTTATTCATTGATATATTTCATATTGGGACACAATACTTATGTTATTTCATCTATTTTGCATGTTTCATCATCATTGGAGGATCAAGCACCGGAGCCGGATTCCGCTGGAAAAAGCACCGTCGAACGCAATATTTCGGAAGATCAACCGTGGAAGGGAATTTCACGTAAATTCCTATTTTTCCGGATGACGGAGGGAGCCGAAGGGGAAGAAGAGAGGGGCCACAGTGGGCCCGGACCATAGGGCGGCGCGGCCCATGGCTCCGGCCGCGCCACCCTATGCTCCGGGGGCCCACGACCCTTTTCGCCTCCTTTTCTTCGCGTACTCCTTCGTCCCGAAAACCTAAGCCACAGAGAGGACCTCACGAAGGGTTACGGCCGCCTCTGCGGGGCGGAGAACACCAGAGAGAAAAGAGCTCTCCGCCGGGCAGGAATCCGCCGGGGAAATTCCCTCCCGGAGGGGGAAATCGACGCCATCGCCATCGTCATCGAGCGGGACATCATCTCCATCATCATCATCATCATCTCCACCATCTACACCGCCATCACCACCGCTGCACCTCGTCACCGCTGTAGCAATTCGGGTTAAATCTTGATTGTTTGATAGGGGAAACTCTTCCGGTGTTATTCTATACTTGTTGTAGATGCTATTGAGTGAAACCATTGAACCAAGGTTTATGTTCAGATTGTTATTCATCATCATATCACCTCTGATTGTATTCCATATGATGTCTCGTGAGTAGTTCGGTTAGTTCTTGAGGACATGGGTGAAGTCTAAATGCTAGTAGTGAATTATGGTTGAGTAATATTCAATGTTATGATATTTAAGTTGTGGTGTCATTCTTCTAGTGGTGTCGTGTGAACGTCGACTACACGACACTTCACCATTTATGGGCCTAGGGGAGTGCATCTTGTATTCGGTTGCTAATTGCGGGGTTGCCGGAGTGACAGAAACCCGAGCCCCCGTTAGTATATCGATGCGGGAGGGATCGCAGGATCTCGCAGTTTAAGGTCTGTGGTTAGATTTATCTTAATTACTTTCTTGTAGTTGCGGATGCTTGCAAGGGGTATAATCACAAGTATGTATTAGTCCTAGGAAGGGCGGTGCATTAGCATAGGTTCACCCACACAACACTTATCAAAACAATGAAGATTAATCAGCTGTATGTAGCGAAAGCACTAGACTAAAATCCCCGTGTGTCCTCGGGAACGTTTGGTCATTATAAGTAATCAAACCGGCTTGTCCTTTGTGCTAAAAAGGATTGGGCCACTCGCTGCAATTATTTCTCTCGCATTTTATTTACTTGTACTTTATTTATCTCGCAATATCAAAACCCCCGAATATTTGTTCGTGAGCATTTACGAGTGAATCCCTCATCGAAACTGCTGCCAACACCTTCTCGCTCCTCGTTGGGATCGACATTCTTACTTATCGAAGATACTACGATACACCCCCTATACTTGTGGGTCATCAAGACTATTTTCTGGCGCCGTTGTCGGGGAGCTAAGCGCTATTGGTAAGCGGAATTGGTAAGGAAATTTACTGTTTGTGCTGATTTTATTTCTGCCTGCTGCTATAAATCATTATGGAGAGATCTTCTCTTCAATTTCTATTTGGGAAATCTACTACTACTACTGCAACGGTGGTGGATGAAGCGCCAGGTGAGGAAGTAGTACCATATAAAATACCTATGAAAATTATTGAACGTGTTATGGATAACCGCTATGAAGGGGATGGAACTGTCCATCCTGGTGATCCTTTACTGTTTTTGCATGAATTATGCGGTTTATTCAAATGTGCAGGTATTTCTATGAATGAAGTTAGGAAGAAACTATTCACTATATCGCTGTCTGGTAAAGCGGCGCACTGGTATAAATTGCTGAAGAATGGTGATTCTATTGATTGGGAGGACATTGTGCCTTTATTCTATTCCAAATTTTATCCTCCAAGTGAAATTCACAAAGATCGGAACCGCATATATAATTTCTGGCCTCATGATGGAGAGAGTATCGCCCAAGCTTGGGGGAGATTGAAGTCTTTAATGCTCAAATGCCCCATTCATGAGCTTCCTGGTAATGTTATTATTGATAATTTCTATGCAAGACTTTCTTTTCAAGACAAGACCTTGCTGGATACTTCTTGTTCTGGATCATTTACACGCAAGAATGAAGAGTTTAAAAGGGACCTTCTTGATCGGATCCAAGAAAATACTGAAGGATGGGAGAACGACAAAGATAGAGAATCAGGTATAACTTATGATTATAAATGCATTGAAGCTTTTATGGATACTGATAAATTTCATAATATGAGTGCTACATATGGTCTTGATTCCCAAGTTGTTGCAAATCTTTATAGAGCTTTTGCCTCTCATTATGAATTGCCTAAGAAGAATTTTGATAAGTATCATGAACCGTATAAAGATAAAATTGATTCATCTGTAAACAAATGTGTAGTGGTTGAAACTGTTGATAATGTTATTCCTGAAGCTTATATTGAAAAAACTCCTTTCCCCGCTAAAATGAAGGAGTACTCTGTCATATCTAGTGCAGTTAATAAAAGTGAAAAGAAACCTAAAGAACCCGAAGAACAAATTAAAATTGAACCTGCTTGTTGCTATAGTTAAAGATCTTGTGATCTGAAAATGTGGAGGATGGTCATATTATTTTCCGTGAAGATGCTTCTAATATTGTTTCACATCCTAATAAATCCAAACAAGTTAGTGTTCCTATGCTATCTGTTAGAATTGGTGATCATTGTTATTATGGTTTATGTGATATTGGTGCAAGTGTTAGTGCTATTCCTTATGAGCTTTACACGGAGATTATGCACGAAATTGGTTCTTGTGAACTTGAAGATATTGATGTGGTTATTCATCTGGCTAATAGAGAAACTATTTCTCCAATTGGTATTGTTCGAGATGTGGAAGTTCTATGTGGTAAGATTAAATATCCCGCTGACTTTTTGGTACTTGGTTCTCGCTGCTAGTGATCATTGTCCTATCATTTTTGGTAGACCTTTTCTAAATACTTGTGGAGCTATTATAGATTGTAAGAAAGAGAAAATTTTGACTAGATTTGCTTGGTGAACCTTATGAATTTAACTTTTCTAAATTTACCAAAACTCCTTATAAAGCTGACTTGCCTAGTAATGATTTTAAAATGGAGCGAGTGTGCATCTATTGTTCTTGTTCCTAATAATCCTTTGCAGGCAACATTTGGAGAATAGTGAAAGTGAAGCTTTTAGGAAAGAAAGAGATGAGCTTGAGGAAATTTTTCTTCGTCAACCTATTCTCAAGCATGATTTACCGGTGGAAGATTTGGGTACAACACCGCCACCAAAGGAAGATCCTGTTTTTGATTTAAAGCCTTTACCTGATAATCTTAAATATGCTCATATTGATGATAAGAAAATATATCCTGTTATTATTAGTTCTAAGCTTTCGGAGATTGAGGAAGAAAGGTTATTGGAAATATTGAAGAAACACCGAGGAGCTATTGGCTATACTCTTGATGATTTGAAAGGGATTTCTCCTTCTATTTGCCAACATGCTATTAATATGGAAGAAGATGCAAAGCCTGTTGTTGAACATCAACGTCGTCTAATTCCGAAGATGAAGGAAGTGGTAAGGAATGAGGTATTAAAACTCCTTGAAGCTGGTATTATATATCCTATTGCTGATAGTAGATGGGTTAGTCCTGTTCATTGTGTTCCTAAGAAAGGAGGAATGACTGTTGTGCCTAATGATAATGATGAGCTTATTCCTCAAAGAATAGTTGTAGGTTATAGAATGTGCATTGATTTTCGAAAAGTTAATAAAGTCACTAAGAAAGATCATTACCCTTTACCCTTTATTGATCAAATGCTAGAAAGGTTATCTAAAAATACTCATTTTTGCTTTCTTGATGGTTATTCTGGGTTTTCACAAATTGCTGTTAAAGCTAAAGATCAAGAGAAAACCACTTTTACTTGTCCTTATGGAACTTATGCTTATAGGCGTATGCCTTTTGGTTTATGTAATGCTCCTGCTACTTTTCAAAGATGCATGTCTGCTATTTTTCCTGGTTTTTGCGAAAGTATTGTAGAGGTGTTCATGGATGATTTTTCTGTCTATGGGAATTCTTTTGATAATTGCCTGCGAAATCTCGATAAAGTTTTGCAGAGATGTGAAGAAACTAACCTTGTTCTTAATTGGGAGAAATGCCACTTTATGGTTAATGAAGGAATTGTATTGGGACATAAAATTTCCGAGAGAGGTATTGAAGTTGATAGAGCTAAAGTTGAAGCAATTGAGAAGATGCCCTATCCGAGGGATGTTAAAGGTATTCGTAGTGTTCTTGGTCATGTTGGGTTTTATAGGAGATTTATTAAAGATTTCTCTAAAATTTCAAAGCCTCTTACTAATCTTCTTCAAAAAGATGTACCTTTTGTTTTTGATGATGATTGTAAAGAAGCTTTTGAAACTCTAAAGAAAGCCTTAACAATCTGCTCCTATAGTCGAACCTCCCGATTGGAATTTGCCTTTTGAAATTATGTGTGATGCTAGTGATTTTGCTTGTAGGCGCTGTTCTTGGACGGCGGGTAGATAAAAAATTAAATGTTATTCATTATGCTAGTAAGACTCTTGATGTCTGCTCAAAGAAATTATGCTACAACTCGAAAAAGAATTGTTAGCTGTAGTCTTTGCTTGTGATAAGTTTAGACCCTATATTGTTGATTCGAAAGTTACAATTCATACCGATCATGCTGCAATTAGATACCTTATGACAAAGAAAGATGCTAAGCCAAGGCTTATTAGATGGGTACTTCGTTGCAAGAATTTGATTTACATATTATAGATAGGAAAGGTGCTTGATAATCCTGTTGCTGATAATCTGTCTAGATTGGAAAATATTGCTTATGATCCTGTTCCTGTCAATGATAGTTTTCCAAATGAACAATTGGCTGTAATAAAGGTGAGCTCGCGAGAGAGCCCTTGGTATGCAGATTATGCTAACTTTATTGTTTCGAAGTATTTGCCTCCAACCTTTTCAGCTCAGCAACGGAGGAAATTCTTTTATGACTTAAGGCATTATTTTTGGGATGACCCACACTTATATAAAGAAGGAGTAGATGGTATTATGCGAAGATGTGTTCCTGAATATGAACAACAAGAGATATTGAATAAATGTCATGGTAGTGTTTATGGAGGACATCACGCTGGAGATAGAACCGCGCGAAGGTTCTACAATCAGGTTTTTATTGGCCAACACTCTTCAAAGATGCAAGGAAATTTATTTTATCTTGTGATGAATGTCAAAGAGTTGGTAATATCTCTAGACGCAATGAAATGCCTATGAACTATACTCTTGTTATTGAACCATTCGACTGTTGGGGATTCGATTTCATGGGTCCTTTTCCTTCTTCAGACGGTAACACTCATATACTTGTCGCTGTTGATTATGTTACTAAATGGGTAGAAGCTATACCTACAAAAAGTGCTGATGGTGAGACCTCTATAAAAATGCTTGTAGATATTATATTTCCTAGATTTGGAGTACCTAGATATATTATGACTGATGGAGGTTCTCATTTCATTCATGGAGGTTTTAGAAAAACTCTTGCTAAGTATGGTATTAATCATAGAATTGCTTCTGCTTATCATCCTCAAACTAGTGGTCAAGTAGAATTATCAAATAGAGAGATTAAAGCTATCTTAGGAAAGACTGTTAATAAATCTAGGAAGAATTGGCCTAGCAAATTGAAAGAAGCACTATGGGCTTATAGAACTGCTTATAAAAATCCTATGGGAATGTCACCTTATAAAATGGTTTATGGAAAAGCTTGTCATTTACCTCTAGAACTAGAGCACAAAGCTTATTGGGCTGTTAGAGAACTAAATAAAGATCCTAAATTAGCCGGTAATAAGAGGTTGTTGCAATTAAGTTCTCTAGATGAATGGAGAAGTGAAGCTTATGAAAATGCTAAACTCTTTAAAGAAAAAGTTAAGAAATGGCATGATAGAAGGATCATCAAAAGAGAATTTAATGTTGGAGATCAAGTTCTATTGTATCGGTCTCGTCTCGGATTCTTTGCGGGAAATTACTCTCGAAGTGGGAAGGACCATATGTTGTTGAGGAGGTGTATCGTTCAGGAGCAATTAAAATTAGCTCTCTCCAAGGCAATGCCACACAAGTGGTGAATGGACAAAGACTAAAGCATTATATCTCGGGCGATTCTTATAATGTTGATGTTGATATTATTCAAGTGGAAACGCCGGAGGCTTTCATCAAAGGACAAATTGACAGTCCGCCAGAACTGGAGTTTGAATAGGTAACAGTATAGGTAATAAAGAGTCCGCGTTTACCTTTCCGAACATTATTTCTGCTGTTTTTAGAAAATATGAAAAATTACGGAATCGAAACGGAGTGGAAAAGACGCGCGAGGGCGTGCCACCATAGGCCGGCGCGGGCCCCACCCTGGCCGCGCCGACCTATGGTCTGGCCGCCTCGGCGTCCCGTTTCCACTCGTTTTCGATCTGGAACCTTCCTTTTGTCGTAAAAATATTTGCTATATAATCCCCGGACCCCCGGAGGTCCGTAATATCGTTTTCTCGTCGTGTTTTGTTTCGAGCTGTTTTCCGCGCATTTGTTTTAATCTAGAAGCACCATGGTCTCCAGCAACAAAGACAAGGGGCCTTGGAGGGGAGAGATGGATGAGAGGATTAATAAGGAGAAGGAGAAGATAGCGTCGGCAAAAGGAGAGTGGGAAACTACGAGGAGTAAGCCAATTTTGGTGGGATCGGTTAATGCGGGCGTTCTTTTTCTCATAACTTGCGGGGAGCTCTTCCGCTCGCTTCCGGACCTCGGTTCTTTCCCTTGTGTGGAGGAAGCAATACGGGTTGCCGATGAGTTTTGTGATCAATATCGTGCTCTAAGGAGGGAAGTGGAGATACTTCGGGAGGAGAACCGGCGACTTCGCGAGAATGCTGGAATATTACTCAAATCCCAGCACAAGGCCGTCACCGCCACACTCGGGTAACAATGAGTCTTTTCAGGTTTTGGTGCAGAATTGCAAAATTGAGAAGCTGAAGCTGAAGGAGATCCTTATGAAGCGCGAGAAGAATCCATCACCACCATCGCCGAAGGAGTAATTCATCATCGGTATTGGCATCCCCTTGGTTTGTTCCAAGCTTGGGGGAGTGCCGCGGTATCATATCATCACCACCTTTATCTTTTACTATCAAGTAGTGTCATATCATGAGTAGGGAAGTTATTATATGGAATAGTATGCAATGAGGAAGTATCTCTCTTAGTTAGTTATCTATGTATCCGTTGGTGTGAGTTATCGTTATGGAATATTAATGAGAAGCCTTATCATTTACTTTTTGCACATCTTATTTTAGTTTGCAATCTCCATTATATGATTACTTTTGACATGAGTATTGATATCACTTTGGGAGCATCAAGTAAATCTATTTGGTTTTGGCAAACTTAGCATTGGTCAATAGCAACAACGTCTTGATGTTTAATAGAAGATAGAAATACACTTAGATATATTACTATTATCTCTATTCTTAGTATTCTGAAGTTAAAGTTGCTTGTGCTTATGAGGAAGATGCATGATTGTTTCTATCATTTGTATATTTGTTTGTTTCCCTCAACCTTTATGCTTGCTATCAAACCTTGCTAGCCAAAGACCTGTATCGAGAGGGAATGCTTCTCATACATCCATAACCTTAGACCAAACCTATGCCATTTGTGTCCACCATACCTACCTACTACATGGTATTTTCTGCCATTCCAAGTAAATACTTCATGTGCTACCTTTAAATTATTCAAACTACTACTCCTTATTTGTGTCAATGTTTTATAGCTCATGAGGAAGTATGTGGTGTTTCATCTTTCAATCTTGTTGGGCGGACTTTCACCAATGGACTAGCGGCACATCCGCTTATCCAATAACTTTGCAATAAGAGCTGGCAACGGGGTTCCCAGCCCCAATTAATAACTTTCATTAATAATTCTCTTCACATGTTTTGCTACGAGTTATCGGTAAGCAACTTAATTTTGCAATAGACACTCCTCCATGGTATGTGAATGTTGGAAGGCACCCGAGGATTCGGTTAGCCATGGATTGAGAAAGCCAAGGTTGGGGGGAGTGTCACCCATAATAAAACTAAAATACATGTGTAAACAAAAGAGAAGGGGATGATCTACCTTGCTGGTAGAGATGCCGTCCCTCATGGGAGCCGCTCTTTGAAGGTTCGTTTGGCAAGGGGGTTAGAGTGCCCGCTACCATTCGTTGACAACAACAAACACCTCTCAAAATCTTACTCTTATTCTCTTTATATGATTTCAAAACTTGAAAAGCTCTAGCACATGATTTAATCCCTGCTTCCCTTTGCGAAGGGCCTGTCTTTTACTTTTATGTTGAGTCAGTAAACCTATTTCTCTCTATCTCAAGCAAGCAATTGAGTTGTTGTGAACCAATCATTTATGCTATGATTCAGTTAATCATGTCTTTTATACTTTCTTGTTTAGTACCAATTTTATCTGAATGAATATGACTTTGAAGTTATCAATGATTATGAGGAGATTGTTATGCTTAAATATGAAAGCTCAGCTATAAAGTCTAATATGAAAGCTTTGCTTAAAAGTACAATCCGTTAGTAGTTCTCTGACCAAGAACGAAGTTTGCCGTCACCAATTATGATTTCTTATGCACCTTTACTTGTGATTTCTCTTTACTTATTTCGAGATGAGTTATATGAGGAAGTTGTTTACTAGAATGTCTTGTGTGAATGAATATGATGCTTCTTGTCCGTATTTTATTTATCGACTCTTCACTCCATAAACATGTGGTCTTGTTTATCGAGCTCAGTTTCGCTTGGGGACAAGCGAGGTCTAAGCTTGGGGGAGTTGATACGTCCAATTTGCATCACTATTTTGTATCATAATTTGCTGTTATTCATTGATATATTTCATATTGGGACACAATACTTATGTTATTTCATCTATTTTGCATGTTTCATCATCATTGGAGGATCAAGCACCGGAGCCGAGATTCTGCTGGAAAAAGCACCGTCAGAACGCAATATTTCGGAAGATCAACTGTGGAAGGGAATTTCACGTAAATTCCTATTTTTCCAGATGACGGAGGGAGCCAGAAGGGGAAGAAGAGAGGGGCCACAGTGGGCCCAGACCATAGGGCGGCGCGGCCCATGGCCTGGCCGCGCCACCCTATGCTCTGGGGGGCCCACGACCCTTTTCGCCTCCTTTTCTTCGCGTACTCCTTCGTCCCGAAAACCTAAGCCACAGAGAGGACCTCACGAAGGGTTACAGCCGCCTCGCGGGGCGGAGAACACCAGAGAGAAAAGAGCTCTCCGCCGGGCGAGGAATCCGCCGGGAAATTCCCTCCCGGAGGGGGAAATCGACGCCATCGCCATCGTCATCGAGCGGGACATCATCTCCATCATCATCATCATCATCTCCACCATCTACACCGCCATCACCACCGCTGCACCTCGTCACCGCTGTAGCAATTCGGGTTAAATCTTGATTGTTTGATAGGGGAAACTCTTCCGGTGTTATTCTATACTTGTTGTAGATGCTATTGAGTGAAACCATTGAACCAAGGTTTATGTTCAGATTGTTATTCATCATCATATCACCTCTGATTGTATTCCATATGATGTCTCGTGAGTAGTTCGGTTAGTTCTTGAGGACATGGGTGAAGTCTAAATGCTAGTAGTGAATTATGGTTGAGTAATATTCAATGTTATGATATTTAAGTTGTGGTGTCATTCTTCTAGTGGTGTCGTGTGAACGTCGACTACACGACACTTCACCATTTATGGGCCTAGGGGAGTGCATCTTGTATTCGGTTGCTAATTGCGGGGTTGCCGGAGTGACGAAACCCGAGCCCCCGTTAGTATATCGATGCGGGAGGGATCGCGAGGATCTCGAGTTTAAGGCTGTGGTTAGATTTATCTTAATTACTTTCTTGTAGTTGCGGATGCTTGCAAGGGGTATAATCACAAGTATGTATTAGTCCTAGGAAGGGCGGTGCATTAGCATAGGTTCACCCACACAACACTTATCAAAACAATGAAGATTAATCAGCTGTATGTAGCGAAAGCACTAGACTAAAATCCCCGTGTGTCCTCAGGAACGTTTGGTCATTATAAGTAATCAAACCGGCTTGTCCTTTGTGCTAAAAAGGATTGGGCCACTCGCTGCAATTATTTCTCTCACATTTTATTTACTTGTATTTTATTTATCTGCAATATCAAAACCCCCTGAATATTTGTCTGTGAGCATTTACAGTGAATCCCTCATCGAAACTGCTGCCAACATCTTCTGCTCCTCGTTGGGATCGACATTCTTACTTATCGAAGATACTACGATACACCCCCTATACTTGTGGGTCATCAATCACCTTTTCAGCAAAGATTGATAAAATACAATTAAGTTTCGATGCTTATGAGCCAATACAAGTGAAAATCCTGCACCACTTCATACAATTAAATCATCGGTAATGTTGTTATCTAACACACAAAACCATAATGGCGGAAAGATGTTGTTTTAGCCCCGACATAAGACGTCGGCTCCAATGTGAAGGGTGCCATGCACCAAGCTCCTCCGGCCCACCAAAGCCCATCGGCCGCTCTCGGGCCTGGTGGCCGTGCCGCCGTGAGCGTCGCATGGGGCGCTCCCTGCACCTCCGCCTGCGCCGAGACAGCAGCGGAGCACCATGCCTCGCCGCCAGCTCACGGTGCAAGCGGGAGTGGACCTTCTGCGGCGCCGCAAATTTGGGCCCATTTAGGTACAGAGGCGAGCATCCACGGAACAGGGAGAAAAAAAGCGGCGTACGCCAGCTCACGGTTAACACCGACTAATCCTTTTCCCTTTCCCCGATCGACCAGTCCAAGACGTCAAGACGAGACCTTCTTCGGCTCCGCGGCTCCGCCACCGGAGCGCCGCCAGCTGCCATGGCCGCTCTTCCTCCTCCAGCTCCGTGTCCGGGGGACTCTCCCTCCACTCCTTTACCACCTCCAGTTCTCCACTCCTCTACTCCTTTACAAATGGTGGGAAGCCAAGAGATCCAGCGACGGCAAGGGTTTGTTCCAGCGGCGGCTGGCACGGACGGCTTGGGGAGGGTGGGCAGCCAAGAGATCCAGCGACGGCAAGGGTTTGTTCCAGCGGCGGCTGGCACGGACGGCTTGGGGAGGGTGGGCAGCCATGGCGGTGCACCACAACCTGTCACAGACAACGGAAGCGAACCACATCCTGGTACGGATGGCGAAGGGGGAAAACAACCGCAGTGCAAGAACAAGAATGGAAATCGTCGCAAGAAGCTCACCGAGAGCACCCTCGGCCCCACCATCATCAAGGTAGCTATCTTGGTTACCCTCTGTTGCCATGGAATTAGTTGTATACTTGCCTGCAGAATTAGTTGTTTGGCAATGATAAGATTTCTGAGATCATTTGTGTGGCTGTGGTGATTGTTTCGTTTGGTAAAAGAGCGAATTGTTGAGCGAGAGAAAATACTTTGAGGCGTATGTATGCCAATGACTTGTACTATGAGTTTAGAACCCTGGGATTTCTTGGCACTTTGTATCACTGTATGCATCCATCAGTTAACTGTGTCAAAGCTATTGCCCTGTATTTTGGGCTGGGATAATACATATACATGTATTAGGTGACATACTGTATTTCAGATAATTCTGTTTCTGTTCTGGTTCAAGAGCACATGCTATTATTTCTGTTTTCAGAGGTTATGGCACGCTATTGCTGAATTCTTGAATCTGCAAGGGTAAATAGCAATGTATACAAATTGATAGGCTATGTATGGCACTGTATTTCTTTACTGTCGGTTGTTTTTCTACTTGAGAACTTGGGGTGAATAAGGTAGTGCAAGATACCAATTTTCTAATTAAGTAGCTTGCTGAGTCCATTAACCTCCAGTCCTCCAGAGCCCATATTCAACCATGCATAGCATACACAGGTTATACATTTGTTAAATGAACAGCTTGAAAGGTTAAAATGCTGAATTTCCAAGTTATGTAGCACATGAAACTGAATTCTTCTATTCTTGATGTTCATTTTTCTGGTCCAATCTTCACTACTGTAGGTAAAGCCACTCTTTTGCCCGTGACGTATTGGCTATCCCTGCCTCAACTGTCCCTTCTGAGTCGGCTTTTAGCACCGGAGGACGCGTCATCAGCGATTATAGGAGCAGCCTTGCGCCCACTACTGTTGAGGCTTTGATTTGTCTACAGGATTGATTTAAGGCACCGGTATGTATTTTTTTCCCTTAAGTTCTTTTCCTTTGGCTCATGTAATATTTTCTTGTGGCTAATAAAATTACTCTTACACTTTCAGACGATAGGAAGAATGAGTAGGAATTTGTTTGGAGCTTTCCTTGCATCATACCAGGTACCTTAAGTTGCTCTATCTCTATTCCCTCTGTTGTTTCTAGAGAAATAGCTCTTGTCTGTCCTTTGGGCCTGTATTGGCAACCATGCTATGTATTGGCAACCAGAGCTAGTAGTACAAGTGAAGTGAGTCTATTTCTTCTCAATTTTTAAAATATAATGTGGTACTTAAGATCAAAGCTTAGCATGGAACATTACCTGTGCTGATTTCCTTTCTATACTTTTAAAATGATATTGCAAAGCTTAGCATGGTTGAATTGAAGCTTATCATGCGCTGTGACATTATTGCTGCTTACTCTAGTTTCACGATTAGTAACCTCAAAGTTTGTCTGCTTTTGTCTAATTAAAGCTTGCTACTTTGTATGCATATTGGTCAGGGAACTTGTGGCAGTCTCTAATTAAAGCTTCCTACTTTGCTGGTGTGTGATGTTCATGGTGTGTCCCTCAATCACAATGAAACAAGATGAATGGTATCGTCGGCAGTTTGAGCACCTAATCCAAGGAAATTTCAGCATCCCCAATTAGTTCCGAGTCAGATGTTTCAGCTTCCTACTTATATGGCTGTGCTTGGCAGCTCCTGTCATATCGACACTCATGTTGATGCAACCTGCCTTCTTTCCTGACATGAATTTGAATTTAGTTGAAAATGAATGGCTTGATGAATATATATTTAGTTAACTAAATGTGCTTTTTCTGTGATTTCTAACCTGTGGTGCTCATGGATCCTATACTGTTGAGCTATTTTGTTGATTATTAAGCTGGTTGGACTTTGTTTATCTTGGATGATATATATTTTTGCGTGCATGCTTGTATGATTGTGCAATATGAACTGATGCATTTTAAAAATATCTAGTCTCTTTTAAAAATATGAAAACGTACGATTACTTTTGTCTGATCCGATCAGTGACATTGTATGATGACTAATCCACTGATGTTCCACACTTTACTCCAAAGCATCGATGTCTCGATCAGCACTATCGTACAAAATTAGGACGAAGAACGTGCTTATGCATAGCGGCACCCATGTCTGAATTGTCTTATATTTAACGTAATTCTTGTAGTTTGCTTATGTAGTTGTGCTGGGCTGGAGCAACAGAAGGATTAGTGCGAACTCATACGAACGAACGAACGGCCAATGCGCGGCGCCAGGCGGCGCACGGCCAAGCTACATACGCGGCGCGCGCGGCGCCGCAAAAACGTGCAACTCATACGCGGCTCATACGCGGTATACCGCGCAAAAGGTGCGGCAAATACGGCGCGGCTGCGGGCTCCTGCGGAGCGTCCCGCTTGCACCCTGACCGCCAGCCGCCACTCCACCCTGTTAGAAGTAATCGAGATGTAAATCGAGAGAGACAACAAATGATTCAACTATCTTCTTCATTGATCAACAAGAGATATTTATACAGGGTTTCCCGTCTGTTCGGGAAGTCGGTTACAAGAGGAGGCGTCTGTAGGAGATGCCTGTTAGATGAAAAGGTGTCTGTACAAGTAAGAGGCGTCCGTACGGACGGCGGTGGTTTGGGCACTAATTAACTGCCTATGGCAGTTAGGATCTAATCCTAACACTCCCCCTTGCACAAAGCAACGTCTTGTATCCCTTGTATAACCTTGATAATATTCCATGTAGTCTTGATGATCTTTGAAGCTTATAATCTCTCCTCTAAAAACCCTGTGGGAAAAATATGAGGAGACTAGTGTGTATGATATGTTGCTAAAACTCCTTAAAAACCCAGTGGGAAAAATAAGGAGAAAATGGTGCAACATATAATGGTTGGATATGCTGTTAAAACTCCTTCGAAAACCCAGTGGGAAAGTAAGGAGAAAATAACACAGCATATAATTGGTATTGTCTCTTTGTTAACTCAATATGAGAAAAACCTTGTAAAAGGGAAAAACCCATAGAGTTTAGAGAACAATATATGTCGTATATACTTTCCTAAAAACCCCGTTGGGTAAAACAGAAAATATGACATATCATCTTGTGTTGATATTACCTCATTAAAAACCTTGATGAGAACCTGTGTAGTAAACTCATAAAGGGAAAAAGAGTGTAATATGATGCTTTGAACATGATTGATTCAGGAAGATACTCCCCACGATTCTTGCAATTTTGGAAGCCGTCGCATACCAATTCCATAAAATACTTCTGGAACGTTGAAATTGGTAGAGACTTCGTGAACAAACCAACAACATTATTGTGTGATTTGACTTGCAAGATGTTTATTCCCCAACTCTTCTGAAGTTCATGGAGATAAAAAAAATCTAGAGGCAATATGCTTAGTGATATTGCTCTTGATGTATCATGTTTGCATCCATGCAACACAAGCAACATTATCTGTGTAGATAATGATTGATGGTTCAAGAGAACCAATACCACATGACTCATATATGTGGTTTATCATTCCGTAAAGCTACACGTGTTAACGCGGCTTTGTATTTTAGAATGATTGGTAGGCGCGATCACCGAGTCCGTCTCGAAGACATCAATGGAGCGACAATTCTACCATGTTGATACACATTGTGGGGATCATTCAAGTAGCCAACATCAGTGTATCCTGATGATACTGGAGTTCAGATTTCTCTGAAATTACAAGAATATGTCAAGTAATGTGTGGTGCCTTGGAGATATCGAAAGATATTATTGATTCCCAACCAATTGCGTTGGTGGGTCCAATGGCACTGAGATATGGAACTTCAAGTTCCAACATCCCTTCTACATCATCCCGTGGTTTGAGTGAATCTTTCTCTACGTCTAGAGATCGAACAACCGGCATGGGAGATAGATATGACTTGTCCATTTTAAGTTTCTCCAATATCTATAATATATGCAACTTGGTGTACCATAATACTTGACTGAAGTAGCTCGACTCGTAGTATCAAGCATTGTTTGGGTTAAACCAAATTCTTCATCTCAAATTCCGTCTTTAGGATGATCACGTGCCTCATCATTGCAAGAGAAATACTTGTGTATGACAAAAACGCATGAGTAATCATCATTGTAGGAGTAATTTTTGTGTATAAAGAACTCACTACGTCGGTTGTACCAAAATGTACCGACAACAATAAGCCATGTGGTGACTTATTGATTATTACACAATACATGTCGCATTTGCGTTTCGATTCGGACAGAGATTCCATCGGGAACCATACATGTCGGAATCTAGTGACCCACATGGATATGTTGTCACTACACCTATCAACTGCATAGATAGATGATTTTGTACTGCCAATGATATATTTATCGGAACGAGATTTCACTCATGTCTGGAGGGTAGGTCTCGGATCTGCTGGAAACCCGACCTTATGCTACAAGCCTTGCTTTCTCACCACCATGTATTTCTCATTCCGTTTTCGGAAGAAAGAACATTGAATGATCCCATAGGGAATTCATTTGGAAGAGCGAGGCTATATCTGCTTGGATTGCATCCTTTGATGAGTTCAGTCCTAGCAAGTGTGTTCACACTCTGCCATGGCCATGGTCTTTGGATCTGAATCATTGTGAAAGTTGTTTGCAATCAAACAAGAGATGTTTGTCGACAGTTGTAGGCTTTGGTTATGTGATTCTCCAGAATCGATATAGTTGGAGCAAATATCATGCACCCATGATGACTCTTCGTGATTTCCCAATACGCGTGAGTGCGGGTGTTCCGATGTCCCAGCCGAGTGTGTGCAAGCTGGAGCTGGGGTTGTGGAGGTTTCCCTTCCACTTGGGTGTATACTACCCATCGGGTGTTCATCAACGCAAGGTCGACTTGCATTTGTCGATTTAGAGGATTCCTCGATTTCCTTTGTTGCTTTGCAAAAAGCTAGATCCTGGTCAGAGGCCGTACTACTCCCCCTCTTTTTATGAAACAGGGAGTTGAGTGGTTTTTATTGGTACCTCCACTCTTTCGGGCGCATTTCTAACCGGATTGAAAAAAATTGTAACACCTTTGAGATCAGTAAATGAATCTGGCAGGTTATTTGCATGTGTTGCAAATTTATGAATCCGAACGTAGAGTCCAGATTCTTGAGTACGTGGTTATGAGGAGGAACGTGAAGTCCCAATTAATTTCCTGGCATTCGATGTGGTACTTGAAATCTCCCCCTAATGCCTGGAAATGATCCTCCTTAAATATAAGCAATCGAGCGTCTTGGGCTATGAATACATCCCTTATGTGGGGTTCAAGGTGCTTGGGTTATCGACGGATATACTGTACCCCACATAGATCCCGCATATGTGGGCCCATGACGTACGCTGCGGTGGTGAGATCGGTACGCGTGAAGCGTTTCCGAACTTACGCAGATGGGAAATGCTCGGAGGATTTCCACGTATCAATTGCAGAGGGGAAGTACTGCTATATACAGTTAGTCAGTAGCAGCGTGTAAAACTGCATGACTCCAATGTAAAGTTGGTAAATTGCAATTCATTAACATGGGTCTTGCAATGAGAAAATCCTTTTGATCAGAGACGAAACCAAAAACAATTGTGTATGGACACATAGGACATTGTGCTGAACTTCGATCCTCGGAGCCATGCACAAAATAGTGGAGGCATGTGAAGAGAATTGTGCAACAATATTTGTCCATTTGAATTGTTTTAATTCGATCTTTAGTCCAAACAATGGTTGGTTGGGACCACAAATATCACCTTGAATGTGTTCAAGGAAGTGATCCACTGGCACAATAGTGCAACTAAATCTCATGACTAGGAAAGTTTAGCTCATGCAACACATGACCGATGGAATTGCATTATATGCAACATGTGCTACGAGTTGGATGTACGTGCAGTTCAATCCAGACAATAGAGCGGGTACATTTTCATATACTTGTTCCACATCCATCGGATTGGCGCTCGTAGAAATCTATATATATAGAATCGAAGAAGTTCCAATATGGAAATCTTTATCAGATATATAGAATGTATACAATCTTATTTATATCAGAGTGCTGATACAATATATATGTTCTACTACAACAACATAAATGGACATTAATAAAGCGACCACCAAGGAGATAGTGGGACTAGACGAAGTCTCCAAACATGTAGGTTGAGGCATACTCAACTATCATGTCCTCCGTTCTGTAGGGTCCTTTGACGGCTGGAGAGTTACGGTGGTGTGAGGTCCAGAAGGAACGTCTCGCGAACTACCAGCTCCATCGGCGCCATCTGGATGAAGGTTGAGGTTGGCTTCAAACCTTTTCCCTCGAGGTGTGTTGCGGCCATGGGATTGCTGCAGAGAATTGCCAGATGCTTCGGGGTCTTGCACTTGTTAGTAGGATGCATGTAGCACCCACACTTGTCACAAAGCTTAGTTTTGTCAAACTCTGGCTTTGCAGTGCCTTTCCCATGGTCTGAGTTTCTAGGCTTCATGTTCCGGTTGCGCTTTTGCTTACCATTGAATTTGATTACTTTCCTTTGAAAGTATCATCAAACTTGTGTCCGTTCGCGATGTTCATATGAACTTCAGGCAAAGGTTGGGAACCAACCGGACACTGAGAGCCATTCTTAGCGAGTAGCTCATCATGCTTTTCAGCCTGAAGTAGGATATGAATAAGGTCGGAATAGACTTCATAGTCGCGAGCATGGTATTGCTGCTGGAGGATTCTGTCAGATGGGAGCATAGTCGACAGAGTCTTCTCTATCTTCTCCGCATCAGTAGGTTCCTTCCCGCAAAAGCGCAACTTAGAACTGATCTTATGAACCTCGTGATTGTACTCTCCGATGGACTTGAAGTCCTGAAGGCGGAGGTGAGTCCAATCATGGAGTGCTTCTGGCAGGACAACTGCCTTCTGCTGTTCATACCTCGTTTTGAGGGCCTGAAACAGGGTACTAGGGGATTCCTCCTCCAAGTACTCAGACTTGAGATCTGGGTGAATATGGTTCCTTATAATGTATAAGGTGGTATATTCCTGTTCTTCTGTTAGTGGCATGACTCCGGTCGGCAGTGGATCCTGCTCAGCCTGGATTGCACGCACTATCCCACGAGATGCAAGAGCGATCTTCGTGTCCATGGCCCAAGTAGGGTAGTTGTGGCCATTGAGGGCGAGTGCCTCAAATTCTCGAGAGCCATCGGTTACTTACATGGGTAAACCAGAGATTATTAATTTACACTTGGTAAACCAAAAATCATCATGGTTATGTTGTAATGAATGTTGCAAAATTAATGATGATTTCAAGATGTGGGCTTGAAACCATTAGTGTGAACTTCAAATTGTTAAGTATGACACGTTGTAGATACTCCCCAAAGAAAATTTCGGGGTCCATCTCTCAGCACTAGAGAGTATAATCTGATAAAATCAGTAGATACCCGTATTTCTAGTACCTTATGTCATAACTTAATAAAATGTATGGAAGAGCACTTTTTAAGCAATCAAAATGTCAATCATGACAAAATGTAGGCTTAATTAGTAGTGGTAGATAATCTGCAATGCAGTAGATCTACACACCACCTTGTGATCCCAAAACATCAATTTGAGGAAATCACTTTGAATTTTGCATATCAATTCTTGCTGCGTATTGAACCAAAAGTAGCTCAATTAAGATGAATCGATTGCCTTATTTGCAAGAAATTAAAATCTCAATTGCAAAAATAATAGACGTAATTAATTTCAACATGTGCGCACATGGAAATATATTACATCACATACATTTTCGGGAATACCCAGTACCCTAACTGAATTAAATTACAGAAACTAATAAGCTGTAATTTACAGAATCTAAAACAGAGTTAAAACTACTGCTAGATTTACTGGTAAGCTAAAACTGATATACACAAAGTATTATAATCAGTCAGAGTTAGTGAGCGGTCCATAGATGTGCTTCTAGGCCATACGAGAGGATAAGGGAAAAACGAGAGAACAGATATTTCTATTCCACTGCGTCCTTATCCGGGATAAGTTATCCCCAATTCAGCTCCCGTCTCCTCCATGGCAGAGCACGCGACTCCACTAAATTTCCCCAAGCGCCCCTGCGAGCCGGCATCGGCTGCCTTCACCTGCGGGCGGAGGTGCTCCTGTCGCGGATGCCCTCGTCGGAGGAGTCACCGGGGAGGCGGGCGCCAGGCGCAACGCCGTCCGCGCGGCCCTTCGGGAGCTCGAGCGCGGCCGGACTCCAGGTGCGGGCGCGATGGCCGCGGCTACAAGTTTGCGAGTCCGCCGACGGGCTGGCCAGCGGGAGGCCGAGGGCCAGAAGACGGCGGCGAGCGCCTGCGCGCGGTGAAGGAGGTGGCGTGGCCGGACGCGACGCCGTTGAAGGCGCCGTTCATGAGCCCGAGCGCCGCGGGGCTCCGTGTGCCGGAGCGGCCGGTCGACGGCGAGCTCGCCAGCGGGACGTCGACGGCCAAGAGGCGACGGCAAACCCCCGCGCACGGCGAAGTCGGAGGAGCCGGCGTCGAGGACGGCAGGCGCGGTGCGGCTGCGTGGACGTCGACAACCGGCGTTGGCGGCGCTGTTGGTTCCAATCTCCACGCCGGAAGCGGCGGAGGTCGCGCTGGCGGCGCTGGAACCGGCGAAGTCCGCCTACACCATGGTGGCGGGGGCGCTACGAAGCGGCGGCGACGGCCGTGGTTGCGGTTAAGGTGAAGAAACAGGGACATCAGACCTTGATGCATTGTTCTATTTCTCACCTTCTCTTACCCGTTCTTCCTGTTCTTGTTTCTTCCGGCGAGTTCGTCGGAATCGGAATAGCTCAGATGCAGAGCGTGCTGATAACGTGTTAGAAGTAATCGAGATGTAAATCGAGAGAGACAACAAATGATTCAACTATCTTCTTCATTGATCAACAAGGGATATTTATACAGGGTTTCCCGTCTGTTCGGGAAGTCGGTTACAAGAGGAGGCGTCTGTAGGAGATGCCTGTTAGATGAAAAGGTGTCTGTACAAGTAAGAGGCGTCCGTACGGACGGCGGTGGTTTGGGCACTAATTAACTGCCTATGGCAGTTAGGATCTAATCCTAACACACCCAACTCATAGACCGGAGCCTCTGGCTCGGCTTCCCCTCCCCCGGACCACCAACGCCACCACGAGCCGGTCACCACCACGCGAGATAGGGCATCCCCCAACGAACTGCAGAAATCAGCACTCCTAGCAGCAGTAGCATCCATGTTCGAAAGCATTTAGACGATCCAACTGCGTCCGACTCAGGTACGATGCAAAATCTGACGGCATCGGACTGCATGACCGGCTGCCTCGATGATGGAGGTGACGCGTCGTAAGTGAATCGTACATGAAACATCGTGTGTATGCTACAGTTTGGAAATCCAAACTGAAGTGCTCTCCCTCTAGGGATAACATTGATGACTCAACTCGGAACTGCAGAATCATGTGAGCCAAGATAAAATTCTTATGGGCCATTTCCTACAACACAGCAGGGTCTGGCAAATAAGCTTCTACAGTTGAAGCAATTCTGAGCCAGTTTTCCCTAATCACGCCACCCGCATGTACTTCAACCTCCGCGGCCCGCCATATATCTATCTTACCTCAGAATAATGAATTGCACGTATGTAATGAACAACTGAGAATGATAGGGGTCATTTCACGCGACAACCACAATCTAGCATCATGACAAGTTTAAAACAGAACACGATCTCAGAAAACAGGATTGCAAAATAAGATGGATGGTCTGTGTCGATCAGTCTTGGTGGAATAATGGAAAACTACACAACTGAGCTTGAGCAATAAGGGTGCCTCAAGCTTAGGCTCAACAAAATGTAGGCATCTCACGACACTCAGCAGATCCATACTAACACAGATGAAGTCTCTTCAGCAAAGTAAGCCCCACAACGAGAACATCATGCCAACAACGCGTACGATTAGGGGGCTGCTGGTGCTACTGACATCTCATGAGCGGTATTTAGGCCTTGAGTTCTGCATATAAAACACAATCACCATTAGCTCACACTTGCTAGGGTGATATGACCATATGACAGCGCTTTTGCGAAGTCCTTTGGAAATACCTGAATCCTTGGCCTGCTTATATGCAGCGAGTCCATCTTCACCAAATTCTCAGCATCGTCAAGCTCAATCACGGCCCTGATTACCGCATTTGACAGATCTTTGTCTTCACTGGCGTCAAAATAGCATCCTCGATCTTGCGCATCTTTGACTATCTTCTGCCAAACAGATTTGCTGTTGGACAAAGTCATCCCATTTCCTACTATCCATAAACAGTGCCTAACAACAACCAACAAATAAGTTATTCCTTCTGATGATATTTAAAGACTCCTTTTGAATTCTGATGACATTACAAAGATGCCTTTAAATTTCATTCAAACTATGTCGTTTTCAACACCATATTATAACAGAATTAATTGTCAAAGATAAATTTGTAATACTCCAAAGAGTATATATTTTAAATTGAATTTTGCATGTACCCTGGAATCAAGCCACCAGAAAACTTACTTAGCCCTTGTCAGAGCAACATTGGTCCTCTGCATGTTTGTAAGAAATCCAACAGAACCAGCCTTGTTGCTCCTCACTGTTGATATGATAATGATATCTTCCTCTGCACCTTGGAAACCATCCACAGATTTCACTTTCACAGAGAAACCTTCATGCTTATTGTAGGATTTTCCGAGTTTTTCATTGATTGCTCTAACTTGAGCATTATATGGGGACACAACACCAACAGAGATCTTGATTCCTGTAGAGAATGACTCTGCAATTAAGAGAAAAGGAGAATAAACATTATACGTGCAGTGAGCCAAGGTCAAGGTCCTAGTGGTTCAAACTATATGCACATTAGGGAACATCATACTTATTTCTCCTTCTCTTTAAAAATACTTGGCATGTATGCTTGCATGCAAACTTAGCTGACCTTTTCTCTCTTTAGCACATATTTCTCTTACCCCTCTCTTCAACATTTGTTACTGAAAACTAACTTATCTCTCTTAGTATTCCCAACAAATTGATCCCATAAATAGCTCATTTCCATCAAGTAATGTATTGGTTTCATGACTTTCTTTATCCATGTGACATACTAAAACCCAATCTCTATGTTTTCTATAACAAATTTGAGTACTTCAACTAAAGAATTAATATTGATGATTACCTTTGAACAACCTCTGCACTATCCGCGAAACTGCAGCAGCTTCAATTGTGTTTTTCAGGCTACGACCGTGCTTCTCAGTTGTTTCATGTCCTCCATCTACATTTATGAACGAGTACGACCCAAAAACATCACTTGCTAAAAACCTCTTTTCATAACTTTTATTAGTGACATTGGGACCGTCAAATATCTTGCCATCGTAAAATGTAACAACTGGAAACCTGCTTATTTTTGGGTGCATCCTGTATTGCACATTCAGAAGGTGCTTACCATAGCCGAGCATACTTAACCTCTCAAAAACACTTCGCCCAAACTTAGCATTGTCAGATATCTACAGAATCACATTACAGGTCAATATAATGTTTTCAAATGGGAAAATTGGGCAAAGAGAGTTGTCAACACACAAAGCTTACTTTACTTTTCACCAGAGCAGGTAACTGATATTCGTCTCCAATGAAAACAGCTTGCCTTATGCCAGGCAGCTGCAAGGGAATTAAGGTCTCGCACTCTTTGAGCTGTGCAGCCTCGTCAACAATCAGCAACTCCACAGGATTGAAATTTTCAGGCTTCATCAATCCAGTTATATCAGAATCAGAATTGTCCATGGGCACATTGTACAACCTGAATGAGCTAGAAACTGTACAGAGAATACATTTTGCTCGCTGCAACAGATACAGTTGGACAGACCTCGCGCTGTAAAAAACTGGAACCTCCAAGTTTTTGCGAAGATATCGTAATTCTTGCACACACAGGGATCTGGCCAGCTTGAACTTAGATTTACTGCATGTGTTAGTCCGCAGACATGCTAACTGCTCAGGCCAGGAAACAGGATTACAGTCCTCTTCTATCTTTCCCTCAAGAACTTCATCTGGCCATATATCATCATTATCCGTATACCAATTTACCAATGCATGGAGAATTTCAATCAATTCATGCACTTCCAGCATACACCGAAAACTCTGTCCTGTTTCTGGATTTCTTGGGTGATCGCTGTACAGTACCTCAATGCAATTGCCCAAATTCTCTGAAAGTATGTTGTAACTACCTTTCAAATAATCCTTGAATGGTAGTACTCCGAATGCTTTGTTTATAGCTTCAGAGTCATACCATGCTTCATTATGGATTGGCTTGCGGAACACCAAGAGAAGTGCGATAAGATGATCTTTGGAGATGGGTTTGGAACATAAATCAGAATGTAGGGGCAATGAATTGCCCTCCTGGTGCAGGAGGAGTTTGTCCATATCCTCCTTAGGAATCTCCTCCTCCATGGCCTTGATTGCCTCAAGAATATACTCAATGTGCAGCTTGTACTTGGTCACGGGATTCTCTAGAAGATCGATCAGTGAGCACAAGCAATGCCTCCAACCAGTGATTGGGACGTAACATGGCAACAACCGCTTTGCACGCGAGTCAAGGAATACCACAGAAAGATCATGACTATCATCTATCTTCATCCTATCTTTGTTCCCAAACAGGACAATATCGTTCAGAAAGCAGCCGCTGCCATCTGAAGACTCTCCAACAAGCCTGACAATCCGAGATGCAACTTCCAGCACAGCAGTATTGGTTGGTGCACAGGTAAGTATCCTGAAGTCCTTGATGAGCATTGCCCACAGGATAGTGCTAATGGTTTTTGTTTTACCTGTCCCAGGGGGTCCCCATATGAGTTTTAGGGAAGGTGAGTGGTTCTCCATTGCTGAGAAACAGTCTGCTACTGCATTCAGCTGTGAATCATTTAAGTTGAACTTCTCAAGGCCAAGACCATCAATTGATCTATGAGCAGAATACTGAGATATTTTGGAACATGACGAGTTGTCAACCATTACCTTCAAGGCAAAATGGGGAAGTAAATCATTTATCTGGAGCAATGTATAAACATTACTGAACTATTTAATGTGCTGGAAAGCAGAAACATTTGCAGAAGTAATGTTAGTGCAGAGAAAATCTTGCATAGAGAGCTACAGGTTGCCAAAGCATAATGACATAGGAAAGTTGATATCAGACATAGGAAAGTATTAAAAATGACATAATTATTTATGCATGTAAATAACTGGTATACCCTTTGCTTGTACTGCCACGCTAGATTAATGGTACCAGTACTAGTCCTCCTTTTCGGATCACCTATTTCCATATGAAGGCAATCCCATATACGGGTGTATGTCTTCATATTTATGAGACACACAGCAAATGATGGCTCCATAGGTATTTTTGTTTCTGGATCCACTTCAACAGGAATAGCAGATGAAAAACGAACAATACAGCAATTGGGTGGGAAATCTCCATCTTCGTTGTCTTCACATTTCAGAACTGAACCTAACACATATGTTGCCTTATTTTGTTTCAAATCAGACACATGATGCGGTTTTTGCAAGGACACAACTATTATGTCCCCCTCTTTGGGATCATATACCTCTCTCGACTTCTGATCCTTTGATGGCTTGGAAACCTCAAAACAGAATATTGATTTCTCATCATCAAGCTTCTCCAACCAGATTATTTGTATGAAGTTTGCCTGAGCATAACAGTCCAATGACGAGAAGAGATCAGCATGCATTTCTTCAATTAGAGGGTATTTGAACGAGTCCAGATAAGTGTGCAATGACATGAAGGTATCCGGTATGCTCTTGACCTGCGACGAATTTCCACACTACTTCATCAGTTCTCATTCTAAGTAAAATTTCAGCAGTCTATGATCCATATGAGAGGAACAATGCAATAGACTTTTAGACAGTTCGGGTGAGGTCGACTAGTGGATTTAAAACATATGTTTACACTGGCATGCAATAAACACAACATGAAAAAACCCATTTTTTAATTAAAAAAGGATTCAGCACTGGAGTAATATCAGAAAAGAAAGAAACCAAGCCTATGAAATGAGCAAACATACTAAGCGCACAAAGAAATAATCCATATTATACAAGTTACCGTCTTGCCATGGTGACTGGTGAGTCCTTCATCCACATGCGGATATTTTACAAAGAAAAGCGCGATTCTGTAGAAAAAAAATCTTGCTCAAACAGGGCTTTTCTGTTTGGCAAAACAACGAACACCTAGTGTACAAGCTCCGGTCACCACCCTTATATCACGGTAAAGTAAAAAACTATAGATGAGAGAATCAAGTGCGCAAAGAACATCGACTAGGATAGCGACGAGAGCTGTCCATTGGAGGAGCTCGACTCACGATCTCCCTGGTCAACGACGCATAAACAGAACAGGAGAAGGCACACCGTTGAATGGGCCTTGCCGAGCGGATAAAGAGCCTAGATGGGCATTTGACACAATTTGGCCCAGAGATTCTTCTTTTTTAGGGGAAAAGGTCTGTAGCCCAAAGATTATGCTGCCTTTTAATAGCTTTAATAGGGTTTTTTTGTGTTCTAAAAAGGGGCTTTTGTACAAAAGAACATTTTAATCAGCTAGTGCATCTCTTAAAAATCAACTACTATCCTCTAAAAAAATTAAAAATCAACTACTACTACATTCTCCTAAAAATCTCAAAACAACATTTTATATTATATGTTGTGTTAAAAATCAACTACTATATTATGTTCCCCTCCCAAAAGTGAAGAATCAACTGTCATGCAATTTTTGAGAAAAAACCATAAATCAGCAATAATACTCAATAATGTGTTTTCCTGAAAAAGGATTCCAGAATATAATTAGCCATGCATATTTTACCCCGTAAGTCCAGTCCGTAACAAATCTGCCAGTAACTCCAGCATTTGCGCATGGAACAACCTTCATATCATCATATGCATGTTCCTCCCATCTAAAAACTCCCGATTAACACAGAATCAAAGTTCATGAGTTTTTTCTACGGTAAAAGTTGATGTGTTTACACTGCATTCATCTTAAAACGGCAGGAGAGGATGGCTTACGAGATCAGCCAAGCCCAAAAGAAGGCAAAAATGCGTGGGATTGTAATGATCGATCGAGAGATGTTGGAATGCTGGTCTTATTTATAGATTATAGAAAACAAGTTAAACAAGGTGAGAATGAAGACGAGCGGTACGTCACCTGCTTCCTGAGGAGGTCCCTGTTGAAGATATCCTGGACGGACCAAGAGAACATTTTTCTCTCCAGGGAGCCGAGATCGAACTTGCAGAGCTTCCGGTCATCTTTCACCACGGCATCCCAGTAGCTGAGCACGGACTTCCTCCTCCTTTGCGACTCCTCCTCCGCCTCTGCTGCACTATGGAGGTCCTCGCCACCGCCATTCATTGTGGTGCCGCTCTCCTTGCCTAGCTCTCGGACGCTTGCTAAGCTACGAGTAAGAGGAGAACCACGGGCACAAGTATTAATCAGTGTTGAGCGTGTTTAAGTTGCGTTGGGCCGTTGGAATCCCCGAGATGAAAGTAAATGCGGGCGGCGAGCGTGCCCAACTCTGTGCGAAGTGTGTCCCTTCCCGATGGGTGTTGCTTCCACCTCACCGCCAAACGTAGCGAATCGAACGCAAGATTCCCCGGATATGGCGGGATGCTGTGACGTTTCACTGCGCACGGGCTTGAAGGCTTTTACATCAAACGAAAGATCTGCCCAGACCGGCACGATCCTGTGCCAGCGTGCCTACCCTAGTAGTACATCTTTGCATTTTTCAAAAAAAAAAATACTAGTACTACCTTCGTTTTAAGAAATAAGGCGTCCTCGTTTTACGAGTTTTTTATTTAACCAAGAATTACTTCAAATAGTATTTTGCCAGTGACAAGAGAGATGGTAATATTTTGCCAGTGACAAGTGAGATGGGACGCTTATATTTTTACGTGAGAGAGAAATTGACCAAGCCAGCACATACTCAAAAGCTGGCAAAATGGACAAAAAAAAACAAAGGCAAAAGTATTTTGAAGAATAAATTAGCCAGCCATCCATTTTCCAATGGAAAGAAGAGGTTCAAGGTTGGCAACTCCCCTCTCTCCCCCTCTTAAGTTCCTCTCACAGATTTCACAAATTTGAAGGTTTCCTCCGTGGAGTTCAATCACCCCAAGTTCCTAGAGGTACTGGCCCTCATTTCCCTCCTTTTTGACCCATTAAAATGTTGTAGTAACACATGTTCAAAACTTGGAAACCCTAAAAATATGAATTGATCCAAAAATCCATGTTTGATTCTTGTTGCTTTGGCCAATAGGGGCTTCTATATCAAACATTTTTCCTAAGATTAGTAGGTTATGGTTAGGTTTTTTGTCATGTATAAGATTTAGGGTTGTTGTTATGTTAGGGGTAGGGGTAGGGGTAGGGTTAAGGTTTTTGTTAGATTTGTAGGTTAGGGTTTGGTTTTGTGATTATGATGTTTGTGTTAATCCTGGCTTGGGTACTTATTGAATGTTTTTACCGTTTTGTTGTTATACTTATTTTAGGCATGGCGAGAATTTTCCGTATTCATCATGTGAACAAGGACGCTTGTTTGAAAGGAAATATTGAGCCGGACCTGGATGAGCTTGACTTGGTGTTCGAGCGTAATCCTAAATATGCCAAGCTCTTGGAAGTTGGAACAAGTTAGGATTGATTTAAATTGGATGGACCCGGATGAGCCAACTCAAGTTATGTTGTTGAGTTGGAGGAAAGGCATAATGCGTGATTCGGAATGCACGTCCGTTGGAAGATAATGTGTATCTACTCCGAGCAACGTTAGGTTGCATACAAGGAGGTGGTGGCCGAATCACTAGACAAAGCTATTGAGTTGTTGCCACCAAAAATGTTGATATTACTTTTCATTAGGACCTGAACCGGCTTGCCTCCCCGTTGAATGGTAGGAGTCCTCAACTCTTGAACCAAAAGGAAATGAGTGAACCTCCTTGGAATCAACATGACGTGATGCAAACATTGAGCCTGATTTCAAAGAACCAAGAAAAATTATTGGAAGAAGAAAATGATGAGTATGGGGATGATGAGAATGAGCTTGAGCTCCATGAAAACAATGTTGGAGATTTGGATAAGTATGACACACAAGAAAACACGGACCATGGCATCCCGTATAGTCTATGCTATGCATTGAACTCGGATGACGGGTACTGGTGAAGAAGTTGATGAGGAGGGGTTCATGGCCAACGAGGCCAAAATCCACGATACGATATTGGTACGAGATCATCTGGTACCTTTATTTTGTGATCTTAGTCTCGCAGATGAAGCCATGGTTGATGGCGGCAAGGGTACGGTGTTGGGTACGGTGTTTAGACCAAGGCCAAGTTCTTACCGGGATGATACTCACGAGAAGAATGGGATTTTCTCCTGGATTGAAGTCCAAAATCTTGTTGGAATTTAAGAAATGGATCAAGGGGTAGTCACTGATTTGTGCAACAATAAAATTGAGTCACTGATTTGTGCAACAATGACCACAAGAGTTGTTTATTTGTGCAATTTCCTCAAACCATAGTTGACGATCAATTTCTTTTTCGTCAAACAAAGCAAAATTACAAAATTGTACTACTAGCAGTAGTAATCGATAGTACTTCAAATATGAGGCACCATAAAACTACGATTGTGGTTTCAGGTGCAGAGCACAACTAACAACTTCGAACCTGTCAAACCAGCATTTGCAGAAGTAGTACTACCTCTGCTTACAAAAGATGTCAAAGAGTTTGTATAAATTCAGATCTATCTAGACACTTTTTAGTGTATCCGAAGTTGAACAAACCTTCGATATTTTTTTATGGGCAGAGGGAGTAGTATTCATGTTCAAAAGCATTTTGGCTACAGTTTGGACATCCAAACTGAACAACAGGGCTAACATTCACTCAACGCAGAGTTGCAGAATCATGCGAGCCGAAATTGAAGTCTTATGGGCCATTTCCTACAACACAGCAGGGTTTGGCAAATGAGCTTCTAGGCAAATGAGGTTCCACAGAAGCCATTCTGCCATCAGTTTTGCAGACTTAGGCATTCAGAAATAGATCATGATCTTGACTCATCCCCCCCAAAAAAGCTTGGCTCTCAAGAGTGAAGAACCTTCAACGGAGTCTGAGATCGCTGAAGGAGGCAGTGATATCTTCAACAATCCCCTTGTCCTTTCGGCGATGCAGATCAGAACAGGAAGCGATACCACTTGGTTGACTCCCAGGGGGAACACATTTCAAAGAACGGTTTTGACGTTTCCGCGCCTTTCGAGATGGTGCCTGAACCTAAATGGACACAAAAAATTATGAGCTTCACAACGTCAATAATTTCAAATCTCATAGCTACTTCATGCACTTCACTGATAGGAATTTGTGAGAGCTACAAACGCAGTAGCATGTGATCCATAACAACTGTTGCATGCAAAACACCAGGTTACTTCTACCAAGTTGCTACCGTAGCAATAGTAGCACAGTTTGGACTAGTAACTCGGCCACAGCTTGTCTTCTCTCGTTGCATTTTCAAGTTTGAGCAGTCTGAAAAATGGATTTCCATCTAGTGAAATAGCTACTTCTGAAAAGCTAAGTTTTATTGTTCCCTAGCACTCTATATAATATATGTCCAGGGCAGATACTATATGTAACTTCATACTCATACCTACAAATTGTAGGGCCATTGACAGTTTGACACAAAGTCCATAACAAGTTATGGATAATCTAATTAGCAAAATGTGAATCATTTTTCAAAAATAAATAGAACATTCACGAATGCATCACTTGGCAATTTCTAGATAGCCCGTAGGCAGTAGAGAAAAGGGTCCAGTGAAATCAATACCTGAACCATGTTATCTATAACTTTGAAAGGTGTATCCCTTCTGTCTTTAGCTGAACTGAGCTCACTTCCATGCTTGGCGATCACACGAGAAATAGCCCCATCACTTTTTGCATTGAAGAAACACTGTCGTTCCTTTGCATTGCTAACTAGATTTTCCCAGATAGAACCACTTCTAGATAAGGTTGCTGCGTTTCCCAAAATCCAAAGGCAATGTCTGCAACCAAAGTAGAATAAGTAAACCACTGAGAGGGTAAGCGAAAAATAGATCACATAAGGAACACAAGTCAGTAACATAAGATACCTCGCTCTTGTCAAAGATACATTTGTACGTTGTCGATTTGAAAGAAACCCTACCACCCCATCAGAATTGGACCTGACAGTTGATAAAATGATGATGTCTTCCTCTCCACCTTGAAAGCCATCAACAGAATTAACTTTAACTAATAAGGAGCCAAACTTCATTTTCCTCAGGTTTTCTTGGACTGCTAGAACTTGAGCAGTGTACGGGCATATGACACCAACTGTGACCTTCTTCATGGTCTTAGAACAAGCTGCGTGGTGAAATATTTACAGTAAGCATTCACCCTAATATCCATGCTATAAAGAGCAAAAGAATAGAAAATTAGCATTATCATATCCTATTAAAGCGAAGGCCCACTGGTGTCACACTATCACTATTTATTTTTCTAGAGTAAAAACAAAAGGAAATTGCTTCAAAGTTTCAGAAACAGAGACATTGTTACTGATGTGTGCTACCTTTGAACTAAAATATAAGAACCTTAAAACATAATATCATACCATCAAACTAATTGGACTTGTTAACTAAAAAGACATGTTTTACAATGTTCTATTAAGTGCCGCTGGGCGAGTTTTTTTGCCTCCACTTTTCCCTTTTCTGAAGGATTAAAGTCTAAGCATGCACTTAGGAGCGCTTAATTTAACACTGCTGTTTTATGATCATCCTTCCATATAGTTAGTTCAATCATCAATTAAAGTCCAGCTGAAAATTGCAAACAACACCTGAAGAGCATAAGGTAGCCAAAACGAAAAAAATATGGAATTTTACAGGTAACTAAATTGTATGATGATATAACACATACCTTTTTGGAGATTTTGCAATATTTCCTGGATAACAATAACTTCAACCATGTTCTTCCTGCTATGACTAAGTTCATCGACATCCTCCCAACCATCTTCAATGTTGAAGAAAGAGTAAGGACCGAACATAGAACCTGGAAGATACTTCTTCTGGTGTTCTTTTTGCATGACACTAGGAGCATCAAAGAGTTTCCCTCCATAAAATCTGGTGTTTGGAAAAATGCTAATGGATGGGTGCATTCTGTATTGCACATTAAGCAGATGCTTTTCATGTCCCAGTGAACTCAACCTCGCAAAGAGGCTTCTCCCAAATAATGCATCCTCGCAAGCCTACAGGTATCACAAAATCAGATGAGAGGACACAAATGTAACAAAATAAATAGGGAATCTTATGCTTGCCAGAGTAATCGAGATTGTACAAGAATATAACACCAAGAACTAACCTTACTTTTCACCATTGCTGGTAGTTGGCACTCATCACCAATAAGGATAGCATGCTTCAGAGCAGGCAAACGCAAAGGGATTAATGTTTCACATTCTTTCAACTGGGCAGCCTCATCAACAACAAGCAATTCTAGTTTATTATTGCTTGTTACTTTGGAAGAGCTAGAAACAGTGCAGAAAATTATGCTGGCGTTGTCCATACAGAATTCCCGGATGGTGCGCTTGGAGGATGTTATAGGAAGTTTCAAGGAACTTAGTAGCATCTTTAGCAGCTCAAGGCATTTGATTCTGGTCTTGCCAAGAGTTATCACTGCTTTGGAAAACTTTGCCATGCTGGATTTCCTGGGAACATCCGTATACATGAAAACATTCTTCATTTCATCCCTGCTAATTTTTCTCTGGAGCATACTGAAATCTTCAAGCAGTTCAAGAAGTGAAATTATGTTGGTATAATTCACTTCCAAAATGCAAGATTTTGGAACATGAAATAGTAACTGTTTGAAACATCTTCGAAGCTCAGGATACATAGCAGTAAATCTTTTCCTGGTGTAATCCAAAAAGGAAAGGTTCTCATCTTCCCTTTGGTCTGCAAAACTTTGAAGGTACTGGGAGTAACCATTCTCAAGAAAACCGTATAGGGAAGACAGGCAAGCTCTCCATCCAGTCAATGGCGCAAAGCAAACAAGAAGCTTCCTTACGCGGTCATGTAAGTATATCTCTTTCAGATCATCATCGACACACATGCGTTGTTTATTGCCAAACAACAGAACATCTCCTAAGCATCTTGTATCCACAGAATTCTCTTTGCTCAACCTTAAGAAACGTGAAGCAACTTGCTTAACAGCAAGGTTTGTTGGTGCACATGTAAGTATACCATGTTTCGTTTTTCTCATTAACCACAAGAGTACACTGATTGTTTTGGTCTTTCCTGTGCCAGGAGGTCCCCAGATAAGGCTAAAACTGCTGCTGGTACTGCAGAGCATTGCTGAAATACAGTTCAGGATGGCGTCATTCTGAGAGTTGTTAAGATCCATTGTAGACAATTCACTCCATATTTCCATGCTGTCAACTGAAGAAAAACCATGTGCGTGCTTTGGGGGAATATTTGCAACCTAGGAACACCAGAAAAGGAACTAATCAGATAAATAGTTTTTTTTGCAGCTGCACAAAAGCCTATGATAATAGTTCTTATTATGATGTGAACATAGCTGAATCATTTCATATGAAATAAACAGAAATTTTTCATATGCAATCTTTAATAAAATGGAAACGTGGATGATAACTTGAATATTAGTTTCTCTTCTTCGATATCTAAGATTTCATGTTTTTATCTGAGAAACAAGATCATATCATTATTGTATTAGTATCATTCAGAGCATACGAGCATACATACCCGCGGATAATGTACCATCTCCTGTATGAGGTTTTGGTTTCTCCTGAGTGTTGTGTAGTCAAGGCAGCGCCATATGCGGATGTAGGTTACGATATTCAGTAAATGAGCAGCAAAAAGTGGTCTCCTTTTCCCATCTTGACTGATCTCATCTGCAGCATCAATTTGGCCTGAAGCTTTTATCACATACATGGCAGGAGGCGAGTCATCATCTTCATCCCCTCCATCAGTAATGAAGGCAATGCAGTACGGACTCCCATTCTGAGCAATATCAGATATATTCTCTGGCTTCACATCAGACAGGATAATGATATCACCAACACTTCGACGATTACTTTCGGGTTTGTTACGAGACTCCGTATTCTGAGAATCAGCCTCAAAAGCAATGTCATAAGATTCACTGTATTTCTTTTGCTCGATCCATGATACTTTGACAAAAGACAAGGTGGAGATGGATTCCAAGCTGGACAACATCTCAGCTCGCAGCTCCTCCAACAATGGAGATGTGTAGGATCCTATATAGCCCTCGATATTATTAAATACGGAGGGTATCCTTTTCAGCTGCAATGTGAATTCTCATGGTTAGAAGACGATGACAGAAATTCATGGATATAAAAACACAGCAATTACTGAGAAAGTGCTGGTATTGAGAATAACAAAAGACAAGCGGTTAGTTATGGACATTTCACTGCATCCATTTGCTACAGTAATGCTTTGCCTTTTTTGCCAATGATGATAGTGGATTGGAGTATGAAATTCAGCATGTTTGTAATACTTTGTATTTAATGCATCCATCAGGTTTTAGATAAAATGTAACAAGCTTACATGCTCAAATCACAAATGGTGAAAGAGCTCTCCTAGACAACAAACACCCAGCCACACTATCAACATATGCCCTTAGGAGTTCCAAAGGAAGTATATATGTTCTTCAGGCAGAGTATAAAGACCCAAAATTGGCCAGACTCTTCCCAACTTCTTACAGAATTCATGCTTAGTGTCAAACCCCTTGGGGCCTGTTTGGAAGAAGAGTATTTCTTGGTAAAGTTTAGGTATTTAGTTCAAAGTTGGCTCAAATACTAAAACTTTGTGGAGAAGTGACATGTTCTGACCAGCCCCTTACCAGAATTCGGAGATGAAAGACCTCCAAGTCCAGAACATGGTACGCACTTCTCAGTAAAGTTTAGTTATTTAGTTCAATTTTGGCTTAAATATCAAAACTTTAGCGAGCAGTACCATGTTCTGACCAGGTTCTCCTAACTACAATTTGTAGATGAAACAAGATACATCATGAGCCAGATTGACCTAAACCTACGGGAGCACGGCACAACCAAGACGGGGAGAACAGATCGAGGGAACCGAAAGGAGCAGCACTAGAATCCAACCTTGTTCTTGAAGACGTCCTCGTCCATGACATCCTCGAGGCTCCAAGACAGCACCAAGTCGACGAGGCTCGGCCAGTCACCGTCGGCGTTCTTCCCCGGCCATTCATCCTTGGCGTTCCTCCTCGGCCCACGGCCACGACCACCCTTCCTCCGCCTGGTCATGCCGCCAATGCGCCACGCCGCGGGATCGACCTTGCTTGTGCGGGGCGACAAGGAGAAGGCGGCGGCGGCGGCGGACTAGCGAGGCCTGTAGTGTTGGTGGTGAGACGAAAGAGGAAGGCCCGGGAAACCGGAGGAGAGAGAGGGGGAAATTTGAAGGAAAGAGGAAAGGAGAGGGGAAAGTGAAAATCAAATGTGAAGGGAAGAAACCCTTCCTTCCTTCGGAAGCCTCGCTGCTACCTGCTGTACTATGGAAGTATGGAGTCACGGGTGGCCATGGCTATCGAAGACTACGGTTCGCTGTATCCGTTTGGGAATCTTTTACGGGAGGTAACTCATCCGCGGTTTAAAGCGTTTAAACCCTCTGGCCTGTGATCAAGGCCAACTGATAAATCACAGCTGCTCTAATTTAGTTGTCGCAGCTCTAATTTAGTTGTCGCAGCTTTAACCGAGATCTCTCATTTTTTGAAAAATAATGCTGGGTTAACTGATTTGAAAAGGAAAGAGTAATACAGTATTTATGAGAGAGCAACCGGAACCAACTTTGCTCGAAATTGTTGAAAAAATAGGCATTTAGAAAGATCTATCTTGCGCGCTTTTTATAACTTGTATAAAGGCTGTTTGGTACTACATGGCATTTTTTTTTCATATATGGAGATCTTCTCCCTAGATTAATTATGGACCGGGCCAAGTCCAAAATCATGTTCTGAATCTAGTTTGAATATCAACAACCCCTCGCGGTAGAAACAAAAAAACGCATGGGGATTGGTTGCCACTACATAGCATGACTTTAAATAAATTGTGTTTTAGCGAGCTAGTTCATCTTAATCCACTCTAATTTACACTCATGGTTCGATTCGAGATAAAGTGTATATGAAAAATGTGCGCCTCAATGTTGGGAATCCATTCCGCGACCAATTTGGAGTTTTGTCGAGTGCTTAAAGCACGATTTCGATTTATTGTTCCCTTTGGAGCTTATTTGGACGAATTTTGTCATATTCGTGGGACTCAGTCGACCATTTAAAATTTTCTTTCGATGTGTAATTTGCCCACACCATTTCACACAAATTTTATGTTCAAAGTTTTTTGGTTTTGCCATTTATATGTGAATAGATCTATAACTCCATACAGTGTATTAGAGAGACGGAGAAATAGTCATCTAGCAACGTCAAAACGAAAAACTCTGAAAATGAAAGTTGTGTAGAACATGGAGAAGAATTTACTCCTCTAAGAAAATTTTAAACGATCTACCGAGTCTCACGAACTATACAAAAATTGACCAAAAAACTTCAAAGGGAACACAAAATTGACATTTAAAAACTCGACGAAACACCAAACTGGTGGTGCGAATGGATTCGCAACATCGAAACACATCCTTTTCATGAGATCATCTTGAATTGAAGCACGGTTACGTAGATCGGAGTAGGATTAAGATGCACTATATTAGGAGCAAGCTTACCTATAAAGTGTGTGTGAGTGTGCAGTCACATAGCCACGAAGGGCCCACTTTTTTGCTCGCCAGACTTTAAATATATTATGTTTTAGCAAGCTAGTTCATCTTAATCCACTCTAATTTACACAATCATGGTTCGATTCGAGATGAAGTGTATATGAAAAATGTGTGCCTCCATGTTGGAAATCCATTCCACGACTAATTTGGAGTTTCGTCGAGTGACTAGGGCCACTACATAGCATGACTTTAAATACATTATGTTTTAGCAAGCTAGATCATCTTAATCCATTCTAATTTACACAATCATGGTTCGATTCGAGATAAAGTGTATATGAAAAATGTGCGCCTCGATGTTGGGAATCCATTCTAATTTACACAATCGTGGTTCAATTCGAGATAAAGTGTATATGAAAAATGTGCGCCTCGACGTTGGGAATCTATTCCACGACTAATTTGGAGTTTCGTCGAGTGCTTAAAGCACGATTTCGATTCCGTGTTCCCTTCGAAGCTTATTTGGATGAATTTTGTCATATTCCTAGGACTCAGTCGACCATTTAAAATTTTCTTTCGATGTGTAATTTGCCCACACCATTTCACACAACTTTTATGTTCAATTTTTTTGGATTTGCCATTTATATGCGAATAGATCTACAACTCCATACAGTGTATTAGAAAGACGAAGAAACAGTCATCTAGCAACGTCAAAACGAAAAACTCCGAAAATGAAAGTTGTGTAGAACATGGAGATGAACTTACTCCTCTAAGAAATTTTTAGACGGTCCACCGAGTTTCACAAACTTGACAAAAATCGACCAAAAAACTTCAAAGGGAACACGAAATTGACATTTAAAAACTCGATGAAACACCAAACTGGTGGTGGGAATGGATACGCAACATCGAGACACATCCTTTTCATGAGATCATCTTGAATTGAAGCATGGTTACGTAGGATTAAGATGCACTATATTAGGAGCAAACTTACCTATAAAGTGTGTGTGAGTGTGCAGTCACAGAGCCACGAAGGGCCCACTTTTTTGCTCGCCAGAGCTTGGCTCGCTGGAAACGCTTAGATCGAGCGTGCCTCGCTGGTCCGGCTGCCCATTCGGTTAAATCGGTTAAATCGGTTCGGTTTATACGGGTTTTCGCTAAATACGATTTCAATACTTCGGTAAATACGGTTTTGTACGAGAATACGATTCGGTTTCGGTAATAACCAATAACATCCGGTTCGGTTTCGGTAATAACCAAATTAACCAAAGTTGTCGCGAATTTTTAAACAGGAGACAACTTTTGGCATGTCTTTTTCTATGGTGCATTCGGTCAAGTGAAAATTTTGGCATGACCTTTTTGTTTCATGCCAAAATATAACAGGAGAGATATATTCACAAATATTGTGCAAACTCATAAATTTACAGATAATAATATATGATGAACAAGTAAGAAGCAATGAAGCAAAAGCAACACAACAAGTCTAGCAAACATACAGTGATACAGATACATCACAATATCACAGATACAATGATTCAGTACATAACATCAGTAGTTCAGTACATAGAAAATGGCACCATAGCAGCTTAGCAGCTACAGGGTAGCTACAACTAGCAGTATACACCATGGGGCAAACTTGAACAGGCAACTTGAACAAGAAAATAGCACCATAGTAAATCAGTACATCATCTGGTCCATGGGGCAAACTCACAGGCAACTAGCAACTAGCTACAGCATGGTCTTGGATTTTCGCCAACTCAAACAGGCAACTAGCTACAGCTAGCACCTAGCATACACAGATACACCATGGTCTTGGATTTTCGCCAACAGTTACTCCACGTCTCCACACATGAGGATCAATCAGGAGGTATTATCTCATCATCATCCACTTGGAGGCCTCCAAAATCTACATTATAACACCAGGAATAGAATTAGTATGGAAGATTGTATAATCCATAAACAATAGAAATGCACACCTCTTTTACCTTCCTCTAGCTTGGTCAACTCAGCAAGATCAGCCTCAATATTGATACGCTTACGGCGCAACCAGTGTTGTGTACATATCAAGGCTTGTAGTGTCATCGGGGTCAAAGAGCTTCTGAAGTCATCTAGAATACGACCACTAGTACTGAAAGCTGATTCAGAAGCAACAGTTGAGATGGGGATTGCTAGTATGTCACGTGCCAGTTTTGAAAGGACGGGAAAACGAGCAGAGTTGCACTTCCACCGGCAGAGAACATCAAATTCAGGAGATTGCTCTTCTGGATCCTCCACATTATTAAGTCGCATACTCTTGTTGTATCGTTCTCTCATAAGAGAATTCTCAGGAGCATTTTGAGTAATTTCAGACTGTGATACAAATTCGGTAGAAGGAGCACCATACAATTGTTTGACCCAAAGCAGGACGAATGTAGAATGCTATGGACAATAGCCAGGAACCACTGTGAACTGCAGCTAGCGCCAATCAATCCTACTCATTTAGTCCATCCATAGCATATTCGACTACTAACACTACAAGAAAAGTTCTGATAGACAACGTCTCAAAATCGTCCGCTAAGGGGTATTTTTCGTCGCCTATGGGCCTAACCCGACGATATGGGTTCCGTTGTGGAAACTGCGTCAGGCAAAGTCCAACGACGATTTTTTCGGTCCGTCGCGCTTGGGCGCCCTTCCGCCACGGAAAATCGGACCGTTGCGGAAGTGTTTTCGGGAGCCCGTTGGCTAGCGACGTCATGCAA
>NC_061514.1:63084611-63101252 GCF_022539505.1 Lolium rigidum | reverse complement strand
ATCATCTTATAATGCTACCGTCGTGATCTAAGCAAAATAAGATGCATAAAAGGATTAACATCTGATGTCTACGGGTGCTTCTATTCTTGTAGACAGTGTTGGGCCTCCAAGAGCAGAGGTTTGTAGAACAGCAGCAAGTTTCCCTTAAGTGGATTACCCAAGGTTTATCGAACTCAGGGAGGAAGAGGTCAAAGATATCCCTCTCATGCAACCACTGCAAACACAAAGCAAGAAGTCTCTTGTGTCCCCAACACACCTAATAGGTGCACTAGTTCGGCGAAGAGATAGTGAAATACAAGTGGTATGAATGAATATGAGCGGTAGTATGGCGCCGAGAAAATAGCTTACTGGCGTGCGGTTGATGGTAGTAATATTGTAGGAAGTAAACAAGCGGTAGTAACTGCAGCAGTAGTAGCGCAGTAGAAACAGTAACAAGAAGTGATAGCGATATTTAGGAACAAGGCCTAGGGATTAGACTTTCACTAGTGGACACTCTCAACATTGATCACATAACGAGAATAGATAAATGCATACTCTACACTCTCTTGTTGGATGATGAACACATTGCGTAGGATTACACGAACCCTCAATGCCGGAGTTAACAAGCTCCACAATTCAATGTTCATATTTAAATAACCTTAGAGTGTAAGAAAGATCGACATGACTAAACCAAGTACTAACATAGCATGCACTACTGTCACCTTCATGCTTATGTAGGAGGAATAATACACATCAATACTATCATAGCAATAGTTAACTTCGCAATCTACAAGAGATCATGATCATAGCATAAACCAAGTACTAACACGGATGCACACACTTGTCACCATTACATCGTGCGGGAGGAATAAAACTACTTTAATAACATTGCTAGAGTAGCACATAGATAAATTGTGATACAAAACACATTGCAATCATAAAGAGATATAAATAAGCACTTCACTACGCCATTCATAACGGTGAATAAGTATTACGTGAAATATAGCCTAAGAGACCCACACGGTGCACACACTTGTCACCTTTACACACGTGGGACAAGGAGTCTCCGGAGATCACATAAGTAAAACTCACTTGACTAGCATAATGACATCTAGATTACAAGCATCATCATATGAATCTCAATCATGTAAGGCAGCTTATGAGATTATTGTATTGAAGTACATAGGAGAGAGATGAACCACATAGCTACCGGTACAGCCCCGAGCCTCGATGGAGAACTACTCCCTCCTCATGGGAGCAGCAGCGGTGATGAAGATGGCGGTGGAGATGGCAGCGGTGTCGATGGAGAAGCCTTCCGGGGGCACTTCCCCGTCCGGCGGCGTGCCGGAACGAGACTCCTGTCCCCCGGATCTTGGCTTCGCGATGGCGGCGGCTGCGGAAGGTTTCGCGTACCGTGGCTTCCTCCGTAAGGGTTTTCGAGCGGGGGCTTTATATAGGCGAAAGGGGAGCCTCGAAGGGGGCTCGGGGCCACCACACCATAGGGCGGCGCGGCCCCCCTCCGGCCGCGCCGGGGTGTGGTGTGGGGCCCCGTGGGCTTCCCTCCGGCGGCTCTCGGGTGTTCGGATGGTTCCGGGAAAAATAGGAACACTGGGCGTTGATTTCGTCCGATTCCGAGAATATTTTGTTACTAGGATTTACGAAACCAAAAACAGCGAGAAAACGGAACCGGCACTTCGGCATCTTGTTAATAGGTTAGTTCCGGAAAATGCACGAATATGACATAAAGTGTGCATAAAACATGTAGGTATCATCAATAAAGTAGCATGGAACATAAGAAATTATCGATACGTTGGAGACGTATCAGCATCCCTAAGCTTAGTTCCGCTCGTCCCGAGCGAGTAAAACGATAACAAAGATAATTTCTGAAGTGACATGCCATCATAATCTTGATCATACTATTGTAAACATATGTAATGAATGCGGCGATCAAAACAATGGTAATGACATGAGTAAACAAGTGAATCATAAAGGAAAGACTTTTCATGAATAGTACTTCAAGACAAGCATCAATAAGTCTTGCATAAGAGTTAACTCATAAAGCAATAAATCAAAGTAAAGGTGTTGAAGCAACACAAAGGAAGATTAAGTTTCAGCGGTTGCTTTCAACTTATAACATGTATATCTCATGGATATTGTCAACATAAAGTAATATAACAAGTGCAATATGCAAGTATGTAGGAATCAATGCACAGTTCACACAAGTGTTTGCTTCTTAAGGTGGAGAGAGATAGGTGAACTGACTCAACAATAAAAGTAAAAGAATGGTCCTTCAAAGAGGAAAGCATCGATTGCTATATTTGTGCTAGAGCTTTTATTTTGAAAACATAAAGAGAGCATAAAAGTAAAATTTTGAGAGGTGTTTGTTGTTGTCAACGAATGGTAGTGGGCACTCTAACTACCTCATCAACCGGACTTTCAAGAGCGGCTCCCATGAAGGACGTTATCTCTACCGAGCAAGGTAGATCATCCCTCTTCTCTTTTGTTTACACATGTACTTTAGTTTAGTTTTTCTTTATTTATGGATGACACTCCTCCCAACCTTTTGCTTACACAAGCCATGGCTAACCGAATCCTCGGGTGCCTTCCAACATTCACATACCATGGAGGAGTGTCTATTTGCAAAATTAAGTTGCTTACTGATGAATCAGAGCAAAACATGTGAAGAGAATTATTAATGAAAGTTAATTAATTGGGGCTGGGAACCCCATTGCCAGCTCTTTTTGCAAAATTATTGGATAAGCGGATGTGCCACTAGTCCATTGTAAAAGTCTGTCAAAAGTAAATGACAAGATCGAAAGATAAAACACCACATACTTCCTCATGAGCTATAAAACATTGACACAAATAAGAGGTGATAAATTTTGAATTATTTAAAGGTAGCACTCAAGCAATTTACTTTGGAATGGCGGAGAAATACCATGTAGTAGGTAGGTATGGTGGACACAAATGGCATAGTGGTTGGCTCAAGGATTTTGGATGCATGAGAAGTAATCCCTCTCGATACAAGGTTTAGGCTAGCAAGGTTATTTGAAACAAACACAAGGATGAACCGGTGCAGCAAATCTCACATAAAAGACATATTGTAAACATTATAAGACTCTACACCGTCTTCCTTGTTGTTCAAAACTCAATACTAGAAATTATCTAGATCTTAGAGAGACCAATTATGCAAACCAAATTTTAGCAAGCTCTATGTATTTCTTCATTAATGGGTGCAAAGTATATGATGCAAGAGCTTAAACATGAGCACAACAATTACCAAGTATCACATTATCCAAGACTTTTTACCAATTACTACATGTAGCATTTTCCAATTCCAACTATATAACAATTTAACGAAGAGGAAACTTCGCCATGAATATTATGAGCTAAGAACACATGTGTTCATACGAACCAGCGGAGCGTGTCTCTCTCCCACACAAGGATGAACTTATTCAGAGAACTAAGATAACAAAACAAAAATAAAAGCACACACGGACGCTCCAAGTAAAGTACATAAGATGTGACCGAATAAAAATATAGTTTCAAGAGAAGGAACACGATACTTTGTCGATGAAGAAGGGGATGCCTTGGGCATCCCCAAGCTTAGACGCTTGAGTCTTCTTAGAATATGCAGGGGTGAACCACGGGGGCATCCCCAAGCTTAGATCTTTCACTCCTCTTGATCATAGTATATCATACTCCTCTCTTGACCCTTGAAAACTTCCTTCACACCAAACTTCAAGCAAACTCATTAGAGGGTTAGTGCATAATCAAAAATTCACATGTTCAGAGGTGACACAATCATTCTTAACACTTCTGGACATTGCACAAAACTTCTGAAAGTTAATGGAACAAAGAAACTCATTCAACTTAACAAAAGCGGCAATGCGAAATAAAAGGCAGAATCTGTCAAAAACGAATAGTCCGTAAAGACGAATTTTAAAATGGCACCAGACTTGCTCAAATGGAAAAACTCAAAACTAATGAAAGTTGCGTACATATCTGAGGATCACGCTAGTAAATTGGCAGATTTTTTCGAATTTTCTACAGAGACTTGTGCTAGAATTCGTGACAGACAGCAATGCTGTTTCTGCGCAGCGATCCCAAATATAACATCAACTTTAACATAGAAACTTTACTTGGCACAAAAACATGATAATGAGAGGTTGCTACAGTAGTAAACAACTTCCAAGACTCAACAAAACAAAAATTGCTGTAGTAAAATAAACACATGGGTTATCTCCCAAGAAGTTCTTTCTTTATAGCCATTAAGATGGGCTCGGCAGATTTTAATGATGCACTCGCAAGAAATAGTATTTGAAGCAAAAGAGAGCATCAAGAAGCAAATTCAAAACACATTTAAGCCTAACATGCTTCCTATGCATAGGAATCTTGTAAATAAACAAGTTCATGAAGAGCAAAGTAACAAGCATAGGAAGATAAAACAAGTGTAGCTTCAAAAATTTCAGCACATAGAGAGGTGTTTTAGTAACATGAAAATTTCTACAACCATATTTTCCTCTCTCATAATAACTTTCAGTAGCATCATGAGCAAACTCAACAATATAACTATCACATAAAGCTTCCTTATCATGAGTCTCATGCATAAAATAATTACTACTCCCAACATAAGCATAGTCATTCTTATTAATTGTAGTGGGAGCAAATTCAACAAAGTAGCTATCAAATATAGGAGGTATATTGTAATCATAATCAAATTTATCCTCCATAACAGGTGGTAACAAAAGACTACTATCATTATAATCATCATAAATGGGAGGCAAAGTATCATCAAAGTAAATTTTCTCCTCAATGCTTGGGGGACTAAAAATATCATGCTCATCAAAACCAGCTTCCCCAAGCTTAGAATTTTCCATAGCATTAGCAACAATAGTGTTCAAAGCATTCATATTAATATGTTCCATGGGTTTTTTAATTTTCGCATCAAACCATCCATGTCTTAAATCAGGAAATAGAATAAAAAGGTCATTGTTGTCCATTATGCCTAACTAGTGTAAACAAGAAACCAAATGTGGCAATTGCGGAGTCTAAAGGAAATAGCTTCGAGCACACACACAATGGCGCCGGAAAAGTGCTGTTACCCGGAACCGAAGTATGAGTGCCTTTTACCTTTCCTCCCGGCAACGGCGCCGAGAAAAGTGCTTGATGTCTACGGGTGCTTCTATTCTTGTAGACGGTGTTGGGCCTCCAAGAGCAGAGGTTTGTAGAACAGCGAGCAAGTTTCCCTTAAGTGGATTACCCAAGGTTTATCGAACTCAGGGAGGAAGAGGTCAAAGATATCCCTCTCATGCAACCCTGCAAACACAAAGCAAGAAGTCTCTTGTGTCCCCAACACACCTAATAGGTGCACTAGTTCGGCGAAGAGATAGTGAAATACAAGTGGTATGAATGAATATGAGCAGTAGTATGGCGCCGAAAAATAGCTTACTGGCGTGCGGTTGATGGTAGTAATATTGTAGGAAGTAAACAAGCGAGTAACGCTAGCAGTAGTAACGCGATAAAACAGGTAACAAGAAGTGATAGCAGTATTTAGGAACAAGGCCTAGGGATTAGACTTTCACTAGTGGACACTCTCAACATTGATCACATAACAGAATAGATAAATGCATACTCTACACTCTCTTGTTGGATGATGAACACATTGCGTAGGATTACACGAACCCTCAATGCCGGAGTTAACAAGCTCCACAATTCAATGTTCATATTTAAATAACCTTAGAGTGTAAGAAAGATCGACATGACTAAACCAAGTACTAACATAGCATGCACACTGTCACCTTCATGCTTATGTAGGAGGAATAATACACATCAATACTATCATAGCAATAGTTAACTTCGCAATCTACAAGAGATCATGATCATAGCATAAACCAAGTACTAACACGGATGCACACACTGTCACCATTACATCGTGCGGGAGGAATAAAACTACTTTAATAACATTGCTAGAGTAGCACATAGATAAATTGTGATACAAAACACATTGCAATCATAAAGAGATATAAATAAGCACTTCACTACGCCATTCATAACGAGTGAATAAGTATTCGTGAAATATAGCCTAAGAGACCCACACGGTGCACACACTGTCACCTTTACACACGTGGGACAAGGAGTCTCCGGAGATCACATAAGTAAAACTCACTTGACTAGCATAATGACATCTAGATTACAAGCATCATCATATGAATCTCAATCATGTAAGGCAGCTCATGAGATTATTGTATTGAAGTACATAGGAGAGAGATGAACCACATAGCTACCGGTACAGCCCCGAGCCTCGATGGAGAACTACTCCCTCCTCATGGGAGCGAGCGGCGGTGATGAAGATGGCGGTGGAGATGGCAGCGGTGTCGATGGAGAAGCCTTCCGGGGCACTTCCCCGTCCGGCGGCGTGCCGGAACAGAGACTCTGTCCCCCGGATCTTGGCTTCGCGATGGCGGCGGCTGCGGAAGGTTTCGGCGTACCGTGGCTTCCTCCGTGAGGGTTTTCGATGTAGGGGCTTTATATAGGCGAAAGGGGAGCCTCGGAGGGGCACGGGGCCACCACACCATAGGGCGGCGCGGCCCCCCTCCGGCCGCGCCGGGTGTGGTGTGGGGCCCCCAGGGCTTCCCTCTGGCGGCTCTCGGGTGTTACGGATGGTTCCGGGAAATATAGGAACACGGGCGTTGATTTCGTCCGATTCCGAGAATATTTTGTTACTAGGATTTCGAAACCAAAAACAGCGTGAAAACGGAAGCGGCACTTCGGCATCTTGTTAATAGGTTAGTTCCAGAAAATGCACGAATATGACATAAAGTGTGCATAAAACATGTAGGTATCATCAATAAAGTAGCATGGAACATAAGAAATTATCGATACGTTGGAGACGTATCAACATCACATGCAGTTCATATGTGATATGATATGGCCCTTTTGTCTTTGCGCCTTTGATCTTCATCTTCAAAGCACGGACATGATCTCCATCATCAACGGGCATGATCTCCATCATCGTCGGCGAAGCACCAAGGTCAATGGCGCCGTCTTCATGATCGTCCTCCATGTAGCAACTATTACAACTACTTTGAAATACTACTCAACATGAAATTTAAAGACAACCATAAGGCTCCTGCCGGTTGCCACAATACAATAATGATCATCTCATACATAGTCATCATCACATTATGGCCATATCACATCACCAAACCCTGCAAAAACAAGTTAGACGTTCTCTAATTTGGTTTGCATATTTTACGTGGTTTAGGGTTTTCGAGCAAGATCCAATCTACCTACGAACATCAACCACAACGGTGATACTAGTGTTGTCAATAGAAGAGTAAATTGAATCTTCACTATAGTAGGAGAGACGAGACACCCGCAAAGCCACTTATGCAATACAAGTTGCATGTCAAGCGTGGAGCAAATCTCATGAACGCGGTCATGTAAAGTTAGCCCGAGCCGCTTCATCCCACTATGCCACAAAGATGCAAAGTACTCAAGCTAAAGATAACATAAGCATCAACGCCCACAAAACCATTGTGTTCTACTCGTGCAACCATCTATGCATAGACACGGCTCTGATACCACCGTAGGATAACGTAGCATAGAAAACAAAAATTTTCCTACGGCGAACACGCAATCCAAGCCAAGATGCAATCTAGAAGACGGTAGCAACGAGGGGATTATCGAGTCTCACCCTTGAAGAGATTCCAAAGCCTACAAGATGAGGCTCTTGTTGCTGCGGTAGACGATCACTTGCCGCTTGCAAAAGCGCGTAGAAGATCTTGATCACGGCGCCACGAACGGGCAGCACCTCCGTGCTCGGTCACACGTTCGGTTGTTGATGAAGACGACGTCCACCTCCCCGTTCCAGGCGGGCAGCGGAAGTAGTAGCTCCTCTTGAATCCGAGCGGCACGACGGCGTGGTGTCGGTGGTGGTGGAGAAATCCGGCGGAGCTTCGCTAAGCGTGCGGGATATGGTGGAGGAGCGGGGCGCTAGGGTTTGGGGAGAGGGGGTGGCCGGCCACTATAGGGGGCGGCCAAGGTGGTGGCTTTTGTGTGGCCGGCCCCCTCCCTATGCCCCTCATTATATAGGTGGAAGCCCCAAGTGTTGGACTACAAGTCTCCGAATAAGACCCGAACCCAAAACCTTCCATATGGTGGGAAACCTTCCCAAGCTAGGATTCCCACTAGAGGTGGGAATTCCACCTACCATATGGGGGTGGCCGGCCCCTTATGGGGAAGTCCACTTGGGACTCCACCCCACTAGGGTTGGCCGGCCATGGAGGTGGAGTCCCATGTGGACTCCACCTTCCTAGGTGTGTTCTTCGGACTTTTCTAGAACCTTCTAGAACCTTCCATAGAACCTTCCGAATCATTTTAATTCACATAAAATGACATCCTATATATGAATCTTATTCTCCGGACCACTCCCGAACTCCTCGTGATGTCCGGGATCTCATCCGGGACTCAGAACAAATATTCGAACTCCATTCCATATTCAAGTTCTACCATTTCAACATCCAACTTTAAGTGTGTCACCCTACGGTTCGCGAACTATGCGGACATGGTTGAGTACTCACTCCGACCAATAACCAATAGCGGGATACGGAGATCCATAATGGCTCCCACATATTCAACGATGACTTTAGTGATCGAATGAACCATTCACATACGATACCAATTCCCTTTGTCACGCGATATTTTACTTGTCCGAGGTTTGATCATCGGTATCACACTATACCTTGTTCAACCTCGTCTCCGACAAGTACTCTTTACTCGTACCGTGGTATGTGGTCTCTTATGAACTTATTCATATGCTTGCAAGACATTAGACGACATTCCACCGAGAGGGCCCGGAGTATATCTATCCGTCATCGGGATGGACAAATCCCACTGTTGATCCATATGCCTCAACTCATACTTTCGGATACTTAATCCCACCTTTATAACCACCCATTTACGCAGTGGCGTTTGATGTAATCAAAGTACCTTTCCGGTATAAGTGATTTACATGATCTCATGGTTATAAGGACTAGGTAACTATGTAACGAAAGCTTATAGCAAATAACTTAATGACGTGATCTTATGCTACGCTTAAATGGGTGTGTCCATTACATCATTCATATAATGATATAATCTTGTTATTAACAACATCCAATGTTCATGATTATGAAACTAATCATCTATTAATCAACAAGCTAGTTAAGAGGCTTACTAGGGACTCTTTGTTGTTTACATATCACACATGTATCAATGTTTCGGTTAATACAATTATAGCATGGTATATAAACATTTATCATAAACATAAATATATATAATAACCACTTTTATTATTGCCTCTTGGGCATATCTCCAACACAAGGACCACCAAGCGTCAAAGGGATGCATCAGCGGCGGCAGCGGGCAAAAGGACCGTCCGGGATCCTCAGATATCTATGAAAGATCTCAAGAAAGCCCAATTCTTGCAAGTTCGAGGGGTAAAGCCTTACTTGGTGCCAAAGAAGTCTCGTCTCTGCCCCAACACCTTCTTCTACCACGCCGATCAAGAAAGGATTTACAATGATGTCTATGGGTCAAAGGAGTTCCGGTGTTGCCCTCAATACTCCATCAACATGGACAAGCTCCGAGCCAAGCCCGAGTACTTTGGGGAAGCACTCGAGATATGCGAAGAACAATGTCTTATTCCCTTGATGACTTTCTCTCACAACTACTCCAAGGAGATAATATGCCAGTTCTATGCCACTGTTGTGTTCCTTGAGGATGAGGGTGGTTTCCGCTCCTTGAAGTGGATGACTAGGGAGTATGTGATGGAGGCCTCGTGGGAGGAATTTGCTAGGGGCATTGGCTATGATCTTCCCGATGACGAATACAACTTCTTCAAGATTCACCTCCAGGCCAAGCCTATGGCCAAAGATAAGATGGCCAACCTATACATCCCCGGGAGGATGCTATGTGGAAGTGCTTACAACCTCCTTCCCGTCTACGACATCATGAACCGCATCTACCGCAGCACTCTCAACCCCAAAGACACCAACCATGATGAGGCGCATGGCTTTCTTGTGAACCTTCTCGTGCGCATCGATGAGATGAGGGGTAGGGGCAGACAATTGGATATCATGGACTTCATTTGGTATGAGATGCGTGATTGTGCCTTCCTCCGCAAGCTCCCTCAATATGCGCCCTTCATCATGAGGCTCATTTGTCTCAAGTGGGATCGAGATGGCCGTGTAGATATTCTTGACCAATGCCGCCCCAACATCACTATCCATAAGGAGAAGAGCCCTCTTGTCAAGAATCATGACCCTCCTAGGTATGGCAAGAATGCACCCAAGGACACCGAGGAGGAAGAAGCCGATAGTGATGACTCCGACTTCGTGCCTAACTCCGTCAAGACCAAAGGCCTCTTCGCCAAGCTCACCGCTCGCCTCAAGAAGTCCTTTTGCTTCAAGGAGGACCTCCAAGATAGGATGTACCAAGCCCACCATGACAACAAGAAGATCCGCCAACGCCAAAAGGCGATGATGAAGCACATGGGCATCCCCGTCTCCGAGGGCTCCGAGGACAACATCACTCCTCCCGGTGAGTGGAAATCCAAATACACTTGGTCAAGTTCCGAGGACTCCATCCCCGAGCGCATGGTTCGTCCCTCTCCACCACCTCATGGTAAGGGCCAAGTTGAAGATGAAGAGGACGAGGACGAGGAGATGGATGATGATGAGGAGGAGAATGACGAGGAGGGCGACGATGATGATGATGAGGATGACGAGTGATTCACCTTGGGACGTTAGTATGCTTCTTCTCCCTTTTTGGTGTTACGATGCCAAAGGGGGAGAAGTTGGTCTATTAGGACGGGAATTTGCATGGGGATGCCAAGGGCTTGGTGCTTCATTTTGGTTTTTCTGCCTTGGCATCATATTTTATCTCTAGTTATTCGGAACTTAATTCGTATGCTTGCTACTCTATTTGTGGATCTCCCGATCCCCGGTTTGTATTAAGACTTATTCGTGGTAGCCTATATTGATCTTCATTATCTATCTCATATTGGCTACACCAATTCTATGGAGATACTTATTGCGAGTTTGGGTTTTCTCAAAGCAAAGGTATGAAAAATTCGCCCAAATCTCCTATATGATCTTGTGTTACCTCCATAGTGTGCATATGCTATTCATCTTGTCAAATATCCTTGTTGCATATGTGCATGGTTTGTAGAATCTAGGGGGAGTCGTTTCTCTAGGATGCGTGCATTTGTATACAAATGCATATTTCAAATATGCACACATCTAGGGGGAGCTCTGCCTACTTCTTACAAATCAAGAGCCTTATCATAATATCTTATGCTATGTTACAAATTCTTGTGTTGTCATCAAACACCAAAAAAAGGGGAGATTGAAAGAGCAAGATATATATCCCGTGTTTTGTGTGTTTGATGACAACACTTGAATAATTCTAACCGTGCACAAAGATTGTCTTTGATGGATTTGCAGGTGTACGGTGCCCTCGCTGAACACACTATGATCGGAAGACTGAAGCGTAGATCTTAGATTTTCTGGTTTTGTGTGTGTGTCGCGGGGTAACATGGTAGGAGAGAAAAAGAGGAAAAATCAGTTTCAGCCAAGCCGGTACTACCGATACCAGGAGCGGTAGTACCGCTACCCTACTGGTACCGCTCTGGCGCCCTCCGGTTGTCCCGCTCCTTATCCTTGTTATTGTTGTTTGGTTCCTTTGCTTATTGCATTAGTCTAGGATCATACTAGGAGCACCTCCATCACCAAAGCTATCTCCTTTATCTTCTGTTGCACTAAAAACTGAAATAGATTAAAAATAGCGTAGCGTCCATTCACCCCCCTCTTGTTCGCTACGATCCATTCAAAGTGTACCCATGAACCCCGACCTATTTTAAACCATAAGAAACACCTTTCCAACACAACTGTCACACTTTACATTTTTTGCCATTTATTATTACGAAAATACTAAAATACTTTCTTCACTTGCAAACACACAAAACACAAAAACAACCATCCTTTTGTTGCATTTATCTTGTTTGCTTAGTTTACTTGCTTTACTTTACTTTATTTATATTTATATTTCATATTACTAATATGAAACATTGTGCTTGATAACCACACGGTAGAGCTGGGGACACGTACAAGACAAATTTTTTGGTTTGCAGGTTGCTAGAAGAGGAGAAGACGAAACAACCCTTACCAATTCCTTGAGAGTTCGATATAAAGCCTCGAGTCACCCTTATGGAAAAAAGACGCTTGTTATAACATTCTGCACTTGGAGTCCCAACGAGTTGGTACACACTAAGTTGTTGCCATCGAGCATAAGGTTTTATCATTAAACTGTGTTGTACACATGACATAATGTGACCGAAGTTTTTGGCCAGAAGAACATGTTCCGAAGTGATTTGAGCGAACATAGTTTTTAAGTTTGTGTTTTCAGTGATTGATGAGAACTGGGAGTATATTTCCAAATTTGTAAAGGACGTAAACTTGACCGTAAGTTGTGACGCTAGTGCAAGTTATGCTGACCTACAAAATTGGAAATCTCGCACGAATGGAAAGCCATAAGTTGAGAGAATCATAGTTAGACAATGAAGTGACATTGGATGCCTTTGTCATTAAATATCTACATTGATAGTTTGGTTGAGAAAATTTGACTCTCATAAAATCATGTTTTCTAGTGTGCATGACAAAGTAACTGGAAGTACATAAGACAAAACGAAACGTCATTGAAACATCATAATGCACACAGGAAGAAAAGTCTCACTCTTCTACCAAATGCATAATTGTAGAATTATCATTATGATGATAAAGTAATGTCAAACAAGGTGACATTAACAAATTGCAAAAAAACATAAGGATCTAAAAGATTCAGGTTGTTAACCATGCAATATGGTGTTATGATTAGTAAACAAATGTAACTAGATTATTTTTACTCTAGTGCAAGTGGGAGACTGTTGGATTTAGTGTTGCAGAGACAGAAAAAAAGAGTGTTTATTGCCATAATAGTTCATAATAGTTTCTTGCCATGCTATGACTGTATTAGTCGGAAACATTGATACACGTGTGGTATTGTAAACAAACCAGGGTTCCTAGTGAGCATTCGCAAACTAGTTCACTTTGATTCGATGATCGAGGTTTCCCGATCATGGACACACACACCATTGACAATGGAGTTATACCATTGAGTGAATGATATGATGGGCATGCTCATATATAAGTAATGTAACACGATGAAGTCACGAAGTTCACGTTGCGAAATTTATAAAAGCATGGTAACCTAATCCTTACACTGTGAGACCATATGATAATCACTATCACTGGCGCCTGCTTTGACATCATCAATCACCACGCCGTAACAGGGTGGTCATAAAGGTGCTGCTCAGGTATTCCAATGGGATGGGTTGAGGCGTATGTTTCAAGAGCAGGATTTATTCATCCGCGTGATGGAAGATACAATGGGCCCACTCGGTAAGATTACATCCAAGTTGCAACACATGACTAGGTCATGAGGATGGAATCAAACAAAACGAGTTTAATAGCCTTGTCGGTAATAAGATCGAACTAAGTATAATGATACATATTATAAGTCTCGGACGAGTGCCATTATCAAAGTAGTAAAGGGAATGTGATACGACGTATTGGTGCAATCGACGATCACATCTTCATAGAATGCACGGGGGTCGCTATTGTTTTACAGAACACCCTTGTGATCATTGGTCGGAGAGATGTATCGATCATGTCTGTGTTACTCTCGAACCGTAGGGAAACACACTTAAGGGTTCAACGAAATTTAAGATTGTTTTGGATCCATTTGAAACACCGGGGAATAGATAAGAGAGAACCGGAAAGGGTTTCGGGAGAATCCGAAGGATGTTCGGAGTAGTGCGAGAGGTGTCTCGAATTATCAGAAATTAAATAATATGTATTATGTATTAATTAAGTGAATTAATATTATATATATTTATTTTATTAAAAAGGTGCAACCCACCTTCAATGGCCGGCTCCTAGAGGGGCCATTAAGGGGTCGGCCGCCCCCCCCCCCCACACACACATGGACTTTGTGGGTGGGGTGGCTAGGGTTTTGGGTGGCGCATGGGCCCTTAGTGGCCCAGCCGGCCAACCCCCCATGGCCCATATGGCCAAACCCTAGGGTTTGGTGGCTTAGCAAACCCCCTCCCCTATATAAATGGAGGCATTGGGAGGAGGAGAGGTCACAATTCCTCTCCTTGGAGAAGGAGAGCCCATTTGGGCGCCTCCTTTCGTATCACTCTCTACTCTCTCCCTCTCTCTACTTCTCTCCCATAGGTGGTTCCTCGAAGAGTTGCGCAGGGAGGGAGTACTCCATCCGGTACGCGGGAGCGTTGCCGTGATTCGGATCCAAAATATCTACTTCCGCACCTTGGCTGGATCTAAGGTCGGGAGCATCGTTGAGCACCGTATGTGTGCAAAACTACGAGGTGCTGCACTTGCGGCACTCAAGGTCGTACAGGAGGGCTTCATCACGACCATGAGGTAGGCGACAAGTACGACTACATCAACCAAGTTATGGCGAAATGTTAACCGCTTTTGATCTGCGAGGGTACATTACCGAAACCTTATTCGTTACTGCATTACTCCCCAATAAGAGTGACCCTAGCCACTGATTCTTCCCTCCACATGGGATGTGGCCCACAAAAAGTTGTCTAAACTATTGCGATTTTGTCATTTTCACTGCGCTTAAAATATAATTAGTTTCGTATTGAAAATTTGCACGGTAATAGTGTACACCGTTGGCTACATGTGAATATTTTTCAAAAAAAAATCTAAGACTTATTTCGGTATTTTATATAATAGGGACCACCATTGGGGACGCAGACCACCCTAAACGGATAGCGGTCCGTTTCTATCCGTGCAACCACCGCCTAAGGACCAAAGCGGATAGTTTTGCTGTCCGAAATGCTCCTCCCTGTTAGAGTTGGCCTAATGTGCGAGAAAGGAGAACACGACACTACGACCCTGTTTGGTTCCTCGCGAAGTCGTTTCTCGCATGCTTTGGGTCAAGTTTTGTTCGTTTGGCGTGACACGGGCTCCCGCGTAAGTGCATTGCATGCTTCTTAAAGCAGCCGAAAACTTGGCCCGCGAGTTCGGCCGGGCATAACCGAACCGAAACCGAAAACCGAAGCCGAAAAAACCTAACTGCACCCAAAAATTCAGTTTTATCAGTTTACAGTTAAGATTACAGTTAGCAGAATCACTAACCATTTAACCTTCGGTTTTTCCGGTTTTAAACCGAAAAACCGCGGTTTTAACCGAAATTAACCGAAGATGCCCAGGCCCAGACGCGGAGATGGCCAGGCCGGCAGGCCCAGCTAGTCGCTCGGTCTCCTCCAGTCTTCGTCTCGTCTCGTCTTCTCGCCTCGCCCCGCAGTCCCGCACGACCTGACCAGAAGGCGAGCAGAAGGGCGCCGAACCCTAATTCTGCTGGCGGCGGGCCGACCGGCGACGCCCACGTCGACTGCTGCAAGCCTCCTCCGGATCCCCACGGGCCACGGCGACCCCCCCGTCCCCTCCTGTCCGGCCGTCCCCAATCCCCATCCTCTCCACTCTGCAGTCTCCACCATCCCCACGGGCCAAGGGCGGACGGGCCACGGCGACGGCTCCACACGGTTCCGCCACGGCCACGGCTCGACGCCTCCAGCCCTCCACCATCTCCTCCGCCACGGCCACGGCTCGACGGCTCACTGCTCAAGCCTCAAGCGGTCATGCCTCACCGCCTCAGGTAACCACTCCGCACCGTAGTACTAACTTCTTATTTTCTTAGCAGTTAGCACTCCTATTCTTTAGAGATTTCAGAGTTTGTCATGTCATGTATCATATTATGAGAGAAATTCCGTGTCTTGATTTAGATGTCCGAGACCGAGAGTCATAGCATGGCACACTTGGAAGTTGATCTTGGTTTTGAAGGTGATGGCTCCGGCACTGGTACCGGCATTGGATCTGGTCCTACAAATTCGACCCCAGTCAGCAGTGTCAAGAAACAAATGAACAAACGTAGCAAGATATGGCAGCACTTCACTGTCCATGAAAATGATCCAAATCGTGCCATTTGTAACTATTGCGGTTCAAATCTGGGCTGCAAATCTTCAAGTGCAGGTAATTCTATTCCTTCTGGAGGTACAAGTTGTAGGTATGACCGTATGAGTAGTCGAAAAGTAAAGGTAGCTGAACCTAAACAATACTCAACTCAACCTTGCTATGGAAATTATTAGTTCTGTGTCGTAGTAGGTTCAGATGATTCAGTTCTCAACGTATTGCCATTTGGTGCTAGTGAAAAACATTGGAACCTGAAAACCCAAATCAGTCCACTCATCTAGTTTCAGCTTCACAAAGAAGATACTGATTTACACTACAAGAAAAGTTGCCATGGCCGACGAAGTTGAAGTCGCGCCGTGGTTGCTGGTGTACCATGGCCGACGATTTTGGTCCCTCCGTGGTGCATGTCAAAACTTTTTTTTTTCTCGTTTTTGAGGCCACCTAGCCCGACGAAAGCGGCCAAAACGTGGCGTATGGTGGCCCGGGACGTGGTGCATCTCGAAATCTCGGGTTCGCCGGCCGAGTCAACGCAAATCCGCACCGCCGAGGGATGTAGGGCCCGGATGGCAGCCTCTCT
>NC_061514.1:63053138-63084511 GCF_022539505.1 Lolium rigidum | reverse complement strand
TTTTGTTTGCTCTATTTGCTCCGTGTCGCCAACTTTTGCCCAGTCAATAGTTTGTTGACTATCAGCAACTAAGGCAACAGTGCTTTCCACGGCAATCTTCATGTTCTCATGGCGCAACTTCAGACCAAGATCTTCGGGAGGATTGAAGCACTTGGCAAGGCCAAGGAAAGTTGCAGGCTCCTCTTTCTTCGGGAAGAAATAGGGGAAAAGCTTCGACAACCCCGCCCTGGCTTCATCCATGCCTTCACGCGCTTCCGACCCATGAAACTCAAGGAATGAGACGGCGTCCAGAAGAGCATCGTTGTCAGGATCTTCAAGTTCAAATTCTTGCGAGGTCCTATCTGACAAAACAAAAATAGAAATTTGTGTCAACAAACAAGCGCAAAAAAGGAAAACCCAAAGGGTATGCAATGGTGCAAAGGCTTACCGACAAATCGACGACTTTGCGTCTTTATGCGTTTGGTGATCGCCGCTTCGCGAGCAGATTGCGCAGTTATGTGATCACTGAGTGAAGTCTCGGCGTCATGCAGACGTTTCCGAAGATCTTCGACACCAGCAGCATCAGCCTTCGCCTTGTCGGCTTCTTGCCTAGCTTCAACTGCATCTGATTCGGCCTTCTTACGAGCCTCTTCACATTGCTCTAACTTTAGAGCAAGCGTGTCAGCACGTTCGTTGGCTTCTATCAATTTCTCTGAAAAAGGAAGACAAGATTAACTATAAACGTCGACAAGTCATGCAGAAAGGAAGCAAAAAAATAGTCGAGCATTGCCTTCAGTCTTGCTGGCGTAATCACGGTACCCAACGAATTGGGCACCGATGCGAAGAAGCTCTTTGATCATCGGCTGTTAAAGAGAAACAAAGAAAGAAAATGTTGGCATGAGGAAAATGGCGACATATAAAGCAACCAGAGGAAAAATAAACAAACGACAAGAGTGTTAGCAACTTACATCATCCAAGAGAGGGTTAGAAGAGCTACTCGATTGAAGAGTGAGCTCGGGATTTATTTCAACCCTTGCCCTTTTTGGTGAAGGGACAAGGGGGCTTGCCGGAGGAGTAGCAACGCCGATATTCTGCCGAGAAGGCGACGTTTCTTCTCTCTCGACTGGCGTATCCGAGGCAACTAATGTATGTGACGTGCTCGTGCGAGCAGCCACAACAGCAGTTGGTACTTCTTCTTCATCATCACTACGAGCAAGTGTCGACAATATAAAAAGCAAGATAAACAAGAAACTTCGAGTACAAGTAAACAAGAAAAAGGGTACTTACAAACTGATGAGAGACTCGAGGTATGGATCATAGCCTGCCTTCTGGTGCGAAGGAACAGCTTCGTCGACTTTGGAGGTGCCGGAATCTTCGACATCATCCCTTTTCCTCTTGTTCCTTGGAGAAACAGCGGGAGGAAGAGATTGTGCCGACGCGAGTGGCTTCGGAGACATCCTCTTTTCGTCGGATCCCGCAGATCTTCGAGATTCTGCGGGTTCATTTGTAAAGGAGGGGGCATCTGGGTTATCATCGGAGATAACAGCCCTTTCTTCGACCTCTCCACCTTCAGGAAGGGGAGGAAGTGAAACAAGATTTGAATGATCCTGTATAAAAAGAGGCAAAGTTTGTCAGAAGTGAATAATAACACAAAAAAGCAAGGCAATAGACAAATTACACAACAATGTTTACCTTGGGAAGCGCATGGGCGGCGCTGTATGGTTTTACGCGACAAGTGGAAGGGATGGAGTCTTTCTTCTTAAGAGATGAAATTCTACGGATAAGTCTATCCAAATCCTTGACTTCCAAATTCGTCGACAGGCGATCTGCGTCTTCATCGCCAGCATAATTCCAGAAAGGGTTTTTGCGAGCCTGAAGAGGCTGCACCCTAGTCCTAAGGAAATACGCCGTAATCTGGATGCCTGATAATTCTTTTCCACGAGTATTTTGCAATTCATGAATACGAGTCATCAGGGCCTCTGTCGAAGTCCTTTCTTCCTCGGTAGCTTCTGCGTCCCAAGAACGGCGGCGAAGGATTTTCTCGGCACCGTCAAAAGGAGGAATATTGTCTTCGGCGCAGCCATCGTTTTCTTCGCGAATATACAACCACTTCTTGCGCCATCCTTGAACGGAGTCAGGGAGTTTGACGTCGAAATAGTTGACAGAGGAGCGAACGGAAATAACAACGCCGCCTATATTATAGGCGACATTGGCAGAGCCATTACGGCGACAAAAGAAAATGCGCTTCCATAATGCCCAGTTAGGCTGGACACCAAGGAAGGCCTCGCAAAGAGTGATAAAGATAGAAATGTGAAGGATAGAGTTGGGTGTAAGGTGGTGAAGTTGGAGACCATAAACATAAAGTAGTCCCCGAAGAAAAGGGTGAATGGGGGCGAAAAGACCACGGATGAGATGATCAACGAAACTTACCCGATACCCCATTGGAGGGGATGGGTAGCTCTCTTCACTAGGAAAGCAAACAGCTTTGGGCTTCTTGGTAATACCCAGTTTCTTCATCAGATTGAGGTCTTGGTTGGTGATCTTGGACCTCTCCCACTCCGCCGCTCCCGGATCCGCGGCAGCCATCGATGAGTCAGGTGTGCTGTGCCTGGTCAATCGACGCGGTGGCATCAACAATGGCGACGAGAAGCAGCTATGAAGCGAAGAGCTTGGGGAGATGAGGAGCGCGTAAAGAAATTTTGCGGAGGGGAATAGATGTGCGGCGGACCGGACCGAGGTTGAAGAAAGGTTTATATAGGGTTCGGACGAAGCGATGGCACCGTTGGATGAAGAAATCGTGTGGTGAAAAAGGATCTCGTAGATACAAGGGTAAAAAGGTATTTTTACTGAGAAGGAATGGAACAGGCGTTACCGTACGTGCGCCAGGAAAAGCGGAGGACGTGTGTCCCCCACTTGCACGACGTGTCAACGTGGTGGAAATAATGGACCCACAAGGCAGAAAAAATCTTAATTACTGATAGAAATGAAGAGAATATGACAAAGGAGAATATGTCGACAAGAAAAATAAAAAGAGAATGGCGACAGGGTAAATCATCTGAATACTTTTGGAGCCTTTGGTCAAATACAAGTTTTTGCCCAAACGCTCGGGGGCTACTTTGGAGAAATAAAAAATTTCGAGTATGACAATATAGCAATGGCGAGAGCCTATGACCAAATTCAAGAATTTGTTCATAGCCTCGGGGGCTACTCCCATCGGGAGCGCTGGTCGCGCACCCGATAAATATAAAAATATCGAGAAGGATCATAAATATAGCGGCAAAGGATGCTAATCTGTGGAGCCTACACCCAAGCACAAGTTCTTGGCCGTAGCCTCGGGGCTACTCCCATCGGGAACGCTGTTCGCGTGCCCGATGAATTTGATCAGAAATAGAGAAAAAGAAGTGAGTATATTTCGAGTTACACAAATAACTCTACATATACTCCCATCGGGAAGACAAAATAAAGTCATCAAATATGACTCGATAAAATGTGCTATTCCAAAGGCGAAAAGCACTCGACAATATATTCTCAAACGCCAAAGTTGCGATCAATTTCTGAATGCCGCAAATTTGCGAAGGTAAGACCCCGGATCCGTTCTGCTGGGCGTGGCATCGCCAAAGATCGCGCTCCGCTACTTTTATCCGTATCAACAGATACGAAGAAAAATCCTAACGGACGCGTTAGGTACCCGATAAATTTGACCGGGACTCGACGGAATGGTAAGACCTTAAGCGGCACCTCGTCGAAGTTTACACCAAGTATCCCGAGATCATGTCCGGGGACGTGATCTTGAAGTAGGTTTTTGCGGATTGCCACTAGAGCAGTTAACTAGTACCTGATCCGTCAGATGAACTAGCCCCAACTACCATTATCCCTGTACAATATAGAATTTTATGTGAAGGAGTATGGATAAAAGCTCTCGAACAAAAATAAACGGGAGAGATTTTCCCTGACTCTACGATTCAAGCAAAATCTCGGGGGCAACTGACATAGGCACCCCAAATGGGCCTGCCATAGATAGTACCCGGGATTTACTGAAGGCCCATTATCCGAAGAATAAGAAGATTCGGGAGCCCAAGATGTATTAAGGAAAGCTAGAGTTGTAATAGGAAGTATTATTTGTAATCTGGCGGGACGAGTTAGAAACCGTCCCGGACTCTGTAACTTGTACAATACGAAACCCTCGGCTCCACCTCCTATATAAGGGGGAGTCGAGGAACAAAGAAAGAATCGAATCTACTGTCAACATAACCCTAGTTTTCATAATCGTCGAGTACTTTTCGCCTAAACCTTCGAGATCTACTTGCCCTCTACTTCTAGCAAAACCCTAGTCTACGATCTGTAGGCATTGACAAGTTAATCCTTTGTCATTAGTGGAGAACTACCGTAGAGCTTGTTGAAATTTGGTTTGCATGATTGATCTCTCTAAGGTCTAGATATTTTCTGGTAAAAGTGTTTGAACAAAAAGGAAGACAGTGTAGAGTCTTATAATGCTTGCAATATGTTCTTGTGTAAGTTTTGTTGTACCTGTTCATACTTGTGTTTGCTTCAAACAACCTTGCTAGCCAAAGCCTTGTACTGAGAGGAAATGCTTCTCGTGCATCCAAACACCTTGAGCCAAAACCCATGCCATTTGTGTCCACCATAACTACCTATATGTGGTATTTTTCTCGCCATTCCAAAGTAAATTACTTGAGTGCTACCTTTAAAATTTCATTCCTTTGTCTTTACAATATATAGCTCATGGGAAAATAGCTTAAAAACTATTGTGGTGATGAATATGTAGCTATGTATCTTAGTTCTTATAAGTTGCTTGTTGAGCGGTAACCATGTTTCTGGGGACGCCATCAACTTTTTACACCTTTGTTGAATATCATGTGAGTTGCTATGCATGTTCATCTTGTCTGAAGTAAGGGTGATTTATCATGATTAAATGGTTTGAGTATGCATATTGTTAGAGAAGAACATTGGGCCGCCAACCAAAGCCATGTATCATGGTGGAAGTTTTCAATTTGGACATTAATCCTCAATCTCTTATGAGAATATTATATGTTGTTGAATGCTTAAGCATTAAAGAGGAGTCCATTATCTGCTTTCTATGTTGTCCCGGTATGGATGTCCTTAGTTGAGATCTATCAAAAACGAGAAATCAAATGCGATTTATCTCCTTGGACCTTTGTACAGGCGGTATAGAGGTACCCCGTTGTGACACTTGGTTGAAACATATGTTATACAATGATAATCCATGTAAAGCCAAGCTAATTAGGACAAGGTGCGAACACTATTGGTATACGATACATGAGGCTTGCAACTTGTAGGAAGTTTTATGCATAACACATATGAATTATTACTACCGTTGACAAAATTGTTTCTATGTTTTCAAAATAAAAAGCTCTAGCACAAAAATAGTAATCCATGCTTCCCTCGCGAAGGGCCTTTCTTTTACTTTATGTTGAGTCAGTCTACCTACTTCTTTCTATCCTAGAAGCAAACACTTGTGTCAACTGTGTGCATTGATTCTTACATGTTTACATATTGCACTTGTTATATTACTTTATGTTGACAATTATCCATGAGATATACATGTTACAAGTTGAAAGCAATTGCTGAAACTTAATCATCCTTTGTGTTGCTTCGAAACCTCTTACTTTGAATCTATTGCTTTATGAGTTAGCTCTTATGCAAGTCTTGTTGATACTTGTCTTGAAAGTACTATTCATGAAAAGTTTTTGCTATATGATTCAGTTGTTTAGTCATTATCTCTTTGTTAGCAATCTATTGCTTCGAATCACTCCATTCATCTCATGTGCTTTACAATAATGTTGATCAAGATTATGATGGTAGCATGTCACTTCAGAAATTATTTTTTATCGTTTACCTACTCGAGGGCGAGTAGGAACTAAGCTTGGGGATGCTTGATACGTCTCCAACGTATCTATAATTTCTTATGTTCCATGCTAGTTTTATGACAATACCTACATGTTTTGTTCACACTTTATGATGTTTTGATGCATTTTCCGGCACTAACCTATTAACAAGATGCCGAAGCGCCGGTTCTCGTTTTCTCGCTGTTTTTGGTTTCAGAAATCCTACACAGGAAATATTCTCGGAATTGGACGAAACAAAAGCCCACGGTCTTATTTTTCCACGGAGTTTCCAGAAGACCGAAGAGGAGACGGAGAGGGGCCACGAGGTGGCGACCCCAGATGGCGGCGCGGCCAGGAAGGGGGGCGCGCCGCCCTATGGGGTGGGCCCCCCGTGCCTCCTCCGACTCTGCCCTTCCGCCTACTTAAACTCTCCATCGCGAAAACCCTAGTACCGGGAGCCACGATACAGAAAAATTTCCAGAGACGCCGCCACCGCCAATCCCATCTCGGGGGATTCAGGAGATCGCCTCCGGCACCTTGCCGGAGAGGGGAATCATCACCGGAGGGCTCTACATCACCATGCCCGCCTCCGGACTGATGCGTGATTAGTTCATCCTTGGACTATGGGTCCATAGCAGTAGCTAGATGGTTGTCTTCTCCTCTTGTGCTATCATGTTTAGATCTTGTGAGCTGCCTAACATGATCAAGATCATCTATTTGTAATACTACATGTTGTGTTTGGTGGGATCCGATGAATATGAATACTACGTCAAGTTGATTATTGATCTATCATATATGTGTTGTTTATGTTCTTGCATGCTCTCCGTTGCTAGTAGAGGCTCTGGCCAAGTTGATACTTGTAACTCCAAGAGGGAGTATTTATGCTCGATAGTGGGTTCATGCCTCCATTGAATCTGGGACAATGACAGAAAGTTCTAAGGTTGTGGATGTGTTGTTGCCACTAGGGATAAAACATCAATGCTTTGTCTAAGGATATTTGTGTTGATTACATTACGCACCATACTTAATGCAATTGTCTGTTGTTTGCAACTTAATACTGCAGGGGGTGCGGATGCTAACCTGTAGGTGGACTTTTTAGGCATAGATGCATGCTGGATGGCGGTCTATGTTCTTTTTCGTAATGCCCTGATTAAATCTCATAGTGATCATCATGATATGTATATGAATCTTTATTTGTCAATTGCCCACCTTTAATTTGTTCACCCAGCATGCTATTTATCTTATTGGAGAGACACCACTAGTGAACTGTGGACCCCGGTCCTTTCTTTTACATCTGAAATACAATCTATCGCAATCTCTGTTCTCTCGTTGTTCTTCGCAAACAAACATCATTCTCCACACCATACGTTTAATCCTTTGTTTTCAGCAAGCCGGTGAGATTGACAACCTCACTCGTTAAGTTGGGGCAAAGTATTTTGATTGTGTTGTGCAGGTTCCACGTTGGCGCCGGAATCCCTGGTGTTGCGCCGCACTACACTCCTCCACCAACAACCTTCACGTGGCCTTCATCTCCTACTGGTTCGATAAACCTTGGTTTCTTTCTGAGGGAAAACTTGCTGATGTGCTCATCATACCTTCTTCTTGGGGTTCCCAACGGACGTGTGCTTTACCGTCACAAGGAAGTTGTTGCCTACACGCACAAGCAGGGCCCTATCTTGATGCTCCTTTTTATCTTGATCCTCCTTCTCTTCTTCTTTGGCTTTATAGCCACTCCTTCTTCATTGCAAGAGTCCTCATTGACTTCATCTCTATTTTCAATGACTCCTTCCAAGTATTGCGCTTGAATTTGGAGTCTTTCAATTTTGGACTTCAAACGGTTGACTTCGCGAACATGATCCGGATGGGGATGAGTGATGTTGAATTCTTGAGCCTCTTTCTCCTTGTTCACCCGGAAATGTTCCAACAAAGCTTCTTCTTGAAGAGAATTCATTGTCAAGAGTGAGCGCTTTTGTCTATCCAAGGTGGCAATATCATCTTCATGGTTGCGACAAATATAGTCCTTGCTAGCCCGTTTATATTCCATCAAGGCTTCCTCATACATGATCTTGATCACCATAAGCTTGTCATTTCTCCTCTTTAGAGTTGCAATTTCGTCCTCGTGGTCACAACAAGTATCTTTTCCTTTACTCAAGCGAAAGCTCCATCAAGGACTCATTTTGCCTATCATTCTCTTCAACTAGCATGGCCTTGTGTCTCTTTAGAGCGGCAATCTCTTCTTCATGGTCACAACATGACACCTTCTCCTTGCTCAAACGAAAGTACTCATCCAAGGCTTCCTCTTGGCGAGAAATGACATCCAAGAGTCTTGCATTATGTCTTCTCAACCAACCAAGAGCATACTCTTGATCCTCGATGAGTCGGGAGATGAAGTAATTGTTGGAATCTTCAAGAACAATAGCACTAGTTTCAAGAGACTTGCGCATGCACCATTCTTCCTCATAAGCTTGAGTGAGAGAGATAATTTCCAATTCCGCTTCAACACGATCTTGAGCCACATTAAGCTGAGTCCCAAGTTCCTCATTATGAGTCTCCGATGTTGATGCTTCTACTCTTGATGTTACTTGATTTGCACTTTCTGCGCCTAGCTGAAAGGCGTTAAAGAAAAGCGCTTATGGGAGACAACCCATGTTTTTACTACAGCACTTTGTTTTATATTTGAGTCTTGGAAGTTGTTTACTACTGTAGCAACCTCTCCTTATCATGTTTTTGTGCCAAGTAAAGTTTCTATGTTAAAGTTGATGTTATATTTGGGATCGCTGCGCAGTAAACAGCATTGCTGTCTGTCACGAATTCTGGTATAAGTCTCTGTAGAAAATTCGAAAAAATCTGCAAAATTACGAGCGTGATCCTCAGATATGTACGCAACTTTCATTAGTTTTGAGTTTTTCTGCTGTTTTTGGTTTCAGAAATCCTAGTAAAGAAATATTCTCGGAATTGGACGAAATCAACGCCCAGGGTCCTATTTTTTCACGAAGCTTCCAGAAGACCGAAGAGGAGACGAAGTGGGGCCACGAGGTGGGGACACACCATGGCGGCGCGGCCCCATCCCTGGCCGCGCCGCCCTAGTGTGTGGGCCCCCCGTGACGCCCTTTGACCTACCCTTTCGCCTACTTAAAGCCTCCGTCGCGAAACCCCCAGTACCGAGAGCCACGATACGGAAAACCTTCCAGAGACGCCGCCGCCGCGAATCCCATCTCGGGGGATTCAGGAGATCGCCTCCGGCACTCTGCCGGAGAGGGGAATCATCTCCCGGGAGGACTCTTCATCGCCATGATCGCCTCCGGAGTGATGAGTGAGTAGTTCACCCCTGGACTATGGGTCCATAGCAGTAGCTAGATGGTCGTCTTCTCCTCATGTGCTTCATTGTTGGATCTTGTGAGCTGCCTAACATGATCAAGATCATCTATCCGTAATACTATATGTTGTGTTTGTCGGGATCCGATGGATAGAGAATACTATGTTATGGTGATTATCAATCTATTATTTATGTGTTGTTTATGATCTTGCATGCTCTCCGTTATTAGTAGAGGCTCGGCCAAGTTTTTGCTCTTAACTCCAAGAGGGAGTATTTATGCTCGATAGTGGGTTCATGCCTCCATTGATACCGGGACGATGACGATGAAAGTTCTAAGGTTGTGGATGTCTTGTTGCCACTAGGGATAAAACATTGATGCTATGTCTAAGGATGTAGTTGTTGATTACATTACGCACCATACTTAATGCAATTGTCTCGTTGCTTGCAACTTAATACCGGAAGGGGTTCGGATGATAACTCTGAAGGTGGACTTTTTAGGTATAGATGCATGCTCGGATGGCGGTCTATGTACTTTGTCGTAATGCCCCGATTAAATCTCACTATATTTATCATATCATGTATATGCATTGTTATGCCCTTTTCTATTTGTCAATTGCCCGACTGTAATTTGTTCACCCAACATGCTTTAATCTTATGGGAGAGACACCTCTAGTGAACTGTGGACCCCGGTCCTATTCTTTACATCGCATACAATCTATTGCAATACTTGTTTTACTCGTTTTCTTCGCAAACAATCATCTTCCACACAATACGGTTAATCCTTTGTTACGAGCAAGGCGGTGAGATTGACAACCTCACTCGTTTCGTTGGGGCAAAGTACTTTGGTTGTGTTGTGCGAGGTTCCACGTTGGCGCCGGAATCCTCGGTGTTGCGCCGCATCACATTTCGCCACCATCAACCTTCAACGTGCTTCTTGGCTCCTCCTGGTTCGATAAACCTTGGTTTCTTACTGAGGGAAAACTTGCTGCTGTGCGCATCATACCTTCCTCTTGGGGTTCCCAACGAACGTGTACATCTACGCGCATCAGTCTCTTGGTGAATAACCTTCCTCAATGATGCGCCAAAGCTCGGTAGACGCGCTGCGCACATGAGATTTCATCAAGAATTGCCAATTTTCGAAGCTATTTGATTCAAGTAGAGGTGGTGAGCCATGAGTGAAAATATGAGGCATGGGTATTGGGACATTTAGGGAGTAATCACTTGGTGGAGGCACCGCATGATAACCTCCTAATTGTCCCGTAACCGGTGGTTCATCCTTCCCTTTTAATGAAGTGACAACATCCTCAAGTTCCCCTTCTCGAGGTGGTTTTGTCGATTGCGCAACAAAATCAACAAGAGGAAGGGTGTCAACTTGTGGTGGAGGAACATTGACACTTGCCTTTGGATCTATGATAGGGGTTGGTTTGGGAGCAATCAACTCCATCATCATAGCCTTCATTTGAGATACAATGGATGACTCCAATTTCTTGAGGTCATCCAAAGTAGCCGGAGTGCTATCGACTATTGATGGTGGAGGTGATTGCTCACCGGGAAGGAACCCATTCCCTCCATTCTCTTGTTCGACCATTTCTTAGGCGGTAAAGCCCGAGCAAGAAACCTTGCTCTGATACCAATTGAATGGATCGTAGCGAACAAGAGGGGGGGGGGGGGTTGAATGGACGCTACGCAATTTTTAATCTTTTTCAGTTTTTAGTGCAACGGAAGATAAATGTGATAGCTTTGGTGATGGGGGTGTTCCTAGTATGATCCTAGACTAATGCAATAAGTAAAGGAACCAAACAACAATAACAAGGATAAGGAGTGGGACAACCGGAGGGCGCGAAGACGAGGCGAGGATTTGTTTCGCAGTTCCTCCCACAAAAGGGAGTACGTCTGCGTTGAGGAGGTGCTAGTATCACACAAGAGACTAGACGGCCACACCACGAAGGAAGGCCTCACCTTCTTCCTCAAGAGAGCTCCACAAAGGGGCTCCCTTTGCTCCACTAAGGCACCGGTCGAGGCGGTGGTTCCTTCACAAGGTTGGGGCGAGCTCCACAACACCAGGAGGCTCCCAACACCCTATGGGGCTAGCACAACTCCAAGCTAGCCTCCATAGGAGCATTTCATCCAAGATCCCACCATAGGAACCCTAACTCCAAGATCCACTACGGACTACCACGAATCGGTGAAATTTCTCTCGGTAGAACGATAGATCTGGGTCTCCTTCACCACTTCTCAAAGTTTGGGCAAGATTGGTTGGGTAGGTAGGGAGATCCACTAAGTTTGAGCTCAGCAACAATGGAGGAGAGAGAGAGAGAGAAGAACTGAAAACGAGCTGGAGAAGAAGAGCCCTTTTTATAGGGCTCCTCAAATCCAACCGTTATGTGCAGTTTCTGCCTAAGCGGTACTACCGCTTCTGGAAGCGGTACTACCGCTCTGGATTCGAAATCCCCACAGAACTTGTCCAAGTGGACGCATAGCGGTACTACCGCTTGAGGTACCGCTCGAGGTACCGCAATGGCCTCCGAGCTTCCTGGATACCAAGCGGTACCAAGGCGGTACCAGAGCGGTACTGCCGTAACTTAAGTTACGGTACCGAAGCGGTACCGAGGCGGTACTACCGCTCTAGAGCGGTACTACCGCTCGAGGTACCGCAAGGGTACCGCGCTTTGTTCTGTGGGACATTCTCAGTGCAAGTCTCCAGAGCGGTACTACAGAGTGGTACCAGTAGGGTAGCGGTACTACCGCTCCTGGTACCGGTAGTACCGGCTTGGCTGAAACTGCTTTTCCCTCTTTTCCTCTCCTACCATGTTACCCCGCGACACACACAAAAAACCAGAAAACCTAAGATCTACGCTTCAGTCTTCCGATCATAGTGTGTTCAGCGAGGGCACCGTACACCCGCAAATCCATCAAAGACAATCTTTGTGCATGGTTAGAATTATTCAAGTGTTGTCATCAAACACACAAAACACGGGATATAGATCTTGCTCTTTCACACTTGTCTTCTCTCTTTTTAGGTTGTAGTGGACAAACAATTCATCAAAGATATAATATTGATAAAACTTCAACATGTGTTTGATAAGAGTTCATATGGGCATCAAGCCCTAACGTAGAGATGATGCAACAGATATTTCTTATACTCATCAAGAAAAGGAAAACTCCAAAAAATCTTAAATTAAGAATCAAATGAGTATAGCCTTAGGTAATTTGACATAATGTTTGAATCACAAATATGCTACCTTGACCAAACAAGATTATCAAGCTATCACGTGATAATTATAGCACATGAATTCACTTTATCCCTAGTGGGGCAACAAAGAAAGGTAAATACAATAGTAGATCTTGAATTTGTTGTCACTATTCAATCACAACCACCATACTACTCCATCTAATACACACTTCTCTTCGCACATGCTCTTGCATGCAAATTGGATCAGAACAAGTACTTAAGAACGAGGTACATGATATGCATCTACCAATACATCTTACACATAATAGGTTCCAATCTCATATATCAAATCATAGAATAAAGATCAACCACATAGGTATTACATATACGACCATAATCATGTTGGGCAGCTCATATGGTACTAGATCTATGAAGAACAAGAGAGAAATAGATCAAGCTATTGCCACAAACCCATAGTCCAGAGGTGGACTACTCCGTCTTTATCATATGGTGATGATGGTGGAGACATTGAAGAAGGTAGAGATTCCTCCGGCGGCGGCTCCGACGAAGTTCCCCCCTCCAATCTTCGTTGGTTCCTGCTCTGCTTTGGTGTTTCAGTGTTTCTGCGGTGCTCTCTTCGAGGAAGCCTCGGAAAGTCCTTTATATAGAGGTTTTTAGGTTAGACGGGGTCCGTGGATGAAAGAATCAAGCGAATCGAACGGCCGAGGAGAGAAAAAGCAGGGGTGGTGCGCCCACCCCAGCTAGGCGTGCCACCTAGGCTTCTTTTGGCCCTCATGACCCTTCTCGCGAGGTCCAAGTGTTGCAGGTGCTTCTCTTGATGAAATATTGACATCCCCAGAATCCTAACTCCGTTTGACTTCATTTAGGTCCCCGAAAGCTAAAAATACACAATCAACAAAGCAACATAGACCATACTATTTTCTTTAAGAAGCGCAATAACAAGATTACCATTCTTGTAGTTTATGTTGATGACATAGCGATTACATGTGACGACGAGAAAGGGATCTTATGCCTGAAGAAGATGTTAACAAAGTCATTTGAGGTCAAGGACATACGGTATCTGCATTATTTCGTAGAAATCAAAGTTCCTTATGGAACCCAAGGTATTTATGTCTCACAACGAAAATATGCGCTTGATTTTCTAACTAAAATTGGTACGCTAGAGCATAAGCCAACACCGATACCCATTGAGCAGAACCATAGAACCATCGTACTCTAGCAAATTCAGGTGATTCAGTAAATAAACATCAATACCATAAACTAGTCTGACGTTTAATCTACTTATCACATATAAGACCAGATATTGTGTATGCTTTAGTATAGTAAGCAGGTATATGCATGACCCTCTCTCTAGTCATCTGGGTGCCGTGAATAAGATTTTGTGGTATCTCAAAAGTTGTCCTAAAAAAGACATCTTATTATCTAATCTTGGACACCTAAAAATATAAGGATACACATATGCTAACTGGGCTGGGTGTAGAGTTTCAGTCCTTGCCTTCGGGCTTATGCGAATAGATATGGTAGAGTATATTACTATATGAACTTGGGTTGCTTAATGGAGAACCTCTTCAACTGTACTGCGACAAGCAAGGGGCAATTAATGTGGTACATAACCCTGTTCAACATGACAAAACCAAAGGAATTCTCCATGTTAGCTTTGTCAAATGTGTAGACCAACTTGTTGATGTATTAACGAAAAGTATTAACGTTGTACCTTTTATGAAATTTTGTGACAAGTTGCCGCTCATAGATATATTTGCCCTGTCTTGAGAGGAAGTGTTGGTAGATCTTAGGTTGTATAATATTAGTAAAGTTGAGAGACTAAACTGCAACTTGTATACTGTATATATACAATGTGTATATATACAGTGAGAAGAGAGAAGAAGCCGTTGGAGCCGTGGGAGCTTCGGAGCAAGAACAAAAATTCCCCATTTCAGATCCTAAGCTGAGTGGAATTCCCGTGAGTTTAAATGAACAAACAATCCTTTGAAATTGTGTCCCTCCACATCACACTTATAGCACACTGCACACCACCTGTTTATCAGTATCACTAGTAGAGCTTGAGGGTCACCTTATGCATTTTATATTTTCTCATGTCTGATATGTAATTCATTTTTTTAGCACTACAGACTTTTTGTTGAAGTATAAATGCATTGCCTAATTTCTTCCATCAGATCGGTCTTTTGGTTGCATTGGTTAGAGCATGCAGTTCTACATGGTATCGGAGCCAAGAGGTCTTGAGTTCAAGACCCGGCTGGCGCAATATAAAATAAAAATATTGCAGCCCACTTTCGGTCCACGTTTAGGCCTGAGGGAGCCACACGTGAGGGGGAGTGTTGAAGTATAAATGCATTGCCTAATCTCTTCCATCAGATCGGTCTTTTGGTTGCGTTGGTTAGAGCATGCAGTTCTACACTTTTGAGACTTTTTGAACAGCTATGTGCATCTTAGCTATGCAGAGGTCAGGTGTAAAAGCTTAACTAATAAAACACCCATTATCAAAAAACAAAGTAGAGCTTGAGGGAAGAGTGCTAGAGGAGCACTGCTTTCTTCTGCCACTGCATAGTTTTTGGAGGAGAGGTGGATTAACCACTCCCCTCGATACTCCACCTTCACCACCAGAGACACGTCCCAAATCCCAGTTTCACTCCTCCCTCCCCGTGCGATCCTCCCTCTCTATACTTAAATTTTTCGGCTTAGGACAAACCAACAACTTCAATTATTTTGGAATTGAGAGAGCAAATTATGATAGCTTCAGTGCAGCATAGTTAACAACCGTAGGCACATCCGAAATCGACGAACAACAAGCTAGGTTCGAATAAAATTTAAGTTGCAAATTCGCGAGAACCCATTATCCATTGATCAACACTACAAGTCTTACAAGTCTTATAACACCCAAAAAGCCAAAACAAATTGCCACTACTTCCGCTGCGCGCATTCACTAATCTAGTTGCAGGGAACCTAGCGCGTCACATATATCGAAAGCTGAAGCGACACCACCACGCGCAGGCTCGATCAGGCGGGAGCCGTGAGAAATGGCCGGAGAGGCGCTCGTGCCATCGTCCCATTCGAAGAAGCACCGACGTTCCACGGCATCGTGGACCAGCTCACCCCAGATCGAACCGCTGCTGCTCAGCGTCGCCGCGTTGCCTAGAACCCAAAGGCAGTGCCTGCAACCAAACGAAGCAAAACGCACGGGTTTCAGGTATTTCAGGTTACACTTAATACCATGTAAAGTTCAGGTACTTTCAGTTCTAGCTCTGATCCAGAACGCAAAGCGTACCTTGCCCTTGTCAATGCGACGTTGGAGCGTCGCCGGTTGGACAGGAAGCCGATGGACCCTGTGAAGTTGGACCTGACAGTTGATAGAATGATGACATCTTCTTCACTTCCTTGAAACCCATCCACGGATTTCACGCGAAGAACAAGGGGACGCATCGCCTTCATGTCTCCGATCTTCCCCTGGATCGCCTCCACCTGGGCAGCGTACGGGCATATGACGCCCACACTAACCACTAGCCCAGCGCTGATACAAGCTGAACCAATTACGTGAGTTCCAATTCAGATAGGAACATATGAAACTACACGAATCTGTACAATTGCAAAGTCCAAATGTAGCTGTTACAAATTCAGTGAAATGTTAATTATTCAAGCAACGTAGACACACCTTGTTTGAGGCTACGGAGGATCTTCAGGATGGCGGCTACCTCGGCCATATTCCGCTTGCTGCGGCCACGATCTTCCCTGCCATTGATGTTGATAAACGAATATGGCCCATACTTGGCGCCTGAAAGGTAGCCACGCTCATGCCCCGCCTGCGTGACGTTCGGGCCATCAAGGATTTGCTTGTCGTAGAAACGGATGTTGGGGAAGATGCTTATGGAAGGATGCATCCTGTACTGCATGTTCAGGAGGTGCTTCTTGTGTCCCAGCAAACTTAGTCTCTCGAACAGGCTCCTACCCAGCAACGCATTATCTGAAACCTGCAAGAGATAAGATTGCTCAAATTTATGCGCAAGCGAATAGCCTTTGTTGCTCAGGAGTACAAACATACTGAATTGTGAACTGAAATGGACCTTGCTTTTCACGGTAGCTGGCAATTGGCGCTCATCACCAACAAGAACTGCATGCTTCAGTCCGGAGAGCTGCAACGGAATGAGGGATTCACATTCCTTCAACTGTGCAGCCTCGTCGATGAGAAGCAAATCCATTTTCTCCCCTGCCAGCTTAGCTGAGCCAGACACGGTGCAGAAAATGAGAGAGGCACTTCCAATGATAAACTCCTTGAGCTCGAAGAACTTCCTTATCAGAGGAAGTTTCAGATCTCGCATCAAAGTTCTTGTAACGTCTAGGATTGCCGACATGTTCCCCTTCAGGCTGTGAACTATTTCTTCAGAATAGCCCATACAGCGGTCAATGTTTTTCCCCTTCTTAGGCACTTGTTTCCGAACGGGGTGCAGCTTGCTGAAGTCGTCGAGCATCTTATTGAGCGTAGCAATGTTGATGCAGTTCATGTGGAGGATACAATTTATAGAGACATGGGACATGATTGTTTTCAAGCACCAGGTAACATCCTGGGAGATCTTGTGAAACGATACCCTGGGAAAGGAGTACATGAGTACTTGTGTGCCATCGTCCTGCTTGCGTGCTCTACACTTGTTGATCATGGATATTTCCTTGCCCAGAAACACTTCCAGTGAGCGAAGACGCTGTCGCCAACCCGTCTTCGGCGAGAGGCACTTACTTAGCAGCTCTAGACGAGTGTCGAGGAAGATCTCGTCGAGATCGTCGTCGATGTGCATGCGTTCGCTGTTGCCGAACAGCAGCAGGTTGCCGAGACACCCTCCCACGTCGGGGTGCAGCTTCCTCAGCGCCAGGAGACGGGACGCAACCTGGCAGACTGCGGTGTTGGTCGGCGCGCAGGTCAGTACACGGCATTTCATCCTCATCACCTCCAGCAGCAGCACGCTGATGGTCTTGGTTTTGCCAGTGCCGGGCGGCCCCCAGATGAGACTGAACTTGCTGATCGCGCCGCCACACTGCAGCGCCGAGACGCAGCTCAGTATGGCGCCGGCCTGCGAGTCATTGAGCCCGAACCTTCCGGACAGAAGAACGTCGGCACCGCCGGTAGCTGAGCAAGGCGGGGCTCCCAGCAGGGAAGTGCTCTGCCGATCAGGATGTACAATTAGATGACAAAATCATACTAGAAGAGATCGAACGGCTAGCCACAAGTGCGTACATGCAACGATATGTAAACGAAGCTTACCTGCATGGTGTCGTTCCCCAGGATAAACTTTACAAGGGCTGAATCTCTCTTGACGGCACCTTCGTAGCCTAGGCACCACCAGATGCGATCGTAAGGTATGTAACTGAGCAAGCTAGCAACGAACTTGTAGCTCGCATAATCATCTATTCTCTTGGACGCTCTGATCAGGAAGCGGCAGTTAGTGTGGACTTTCAGGACCTGAGCAAGGCAGCACGAGGTCCCGTTGCTCGCAAGGTCGGACGGCCGAAGCGGCACTCCGGTCGAAAGCACGATGATGTCACCGATGCATGGGGAACAAGCTCCATGGCGGCCGTCGATGGTCCCAAAATAAAGTGGGGGTTTTCTCACGCCGTTGGGCATGCGGAACAACGGCAGTATTTCTACGGGCTTGAAGCAATTGGGCTCGACCAGGTTAGCGCTCATCTCTGCTCGGATTTCCTCCAGCAGCGGGAATCTGAATGAATCGAGGTAGTTCTTCAGACCGACGAACATGTCAGGTATAGTGTTCACCTGCGAAAGCATGTACCGTGGTGAAGTACACTATAGGGCTGGCCGGATTCAAGTGGGAAAAATGGTCAAGATGCAAAAGTCGATCGAAATACCATGTCACTGAAAAAGTCCTTGTTGGCGACATCTTGGAGGGACCAAGAGAAGATGAGGTTGACGAGCTCGTCATCGTGCTGCCCCTTCTTCTTCCTCGGTCCGCCTTTCTTGCTCATCCTCGCGACTCAGCAGACCCGTCGAATGGTGCGCCCTTTCACCGTGATCGGTTACTTCTAGCTACTGTCCCATGCGTGTATATGTAATCACATTCTTCAGTCTGAATGAATATGGAGAGGTTCTTGGTAGTACGCGAAGTAGAATTGATTGATCACGCATAGTTTCCTGTGCATGCAGCCGCCGCCAATCAACTGGCCTGCCCGAAGATAGTGCGCAGCACGCGTCTGATCGTCTCTTGCGGTTTCGAGGACGAAGCGGCTGCAGCTGCTGAGCTTCCGCTCTCGATTGACGCGACGTGAACATAGACTGTGCCGCACCGGACTTGATTCACACAGTACATATATTCCATCCAAGCTCCCCTATGTTGTAGTCAATTAAACCAAATGCCACCATCTTCTTTTTTATGAAAAATGAATTTTATTTTTTTAGATAAAGGAGCAACAGCCCCAGCATCTGCATCAATTGATGCACACGACCTTTTATTAAAACTATAAAGTATCAAGTATCAAGTATGAGAGACATAAGGAAAATAAAAAACAATCACGGATCCGACTTGGTTGCCACATAAATCAACCAATCGAACAGCAGGCATCTAAATAGGCTAGCCATACTATATTCTATTATTATGTCGCCACCCAGTAGTCCGGTAGTAGAAATTCTGAGTAACCGCCAGCAGTTTGTTGCAGCCAGTATCCATATCCTTGCGCTGATCCTCTGGTAGCAGGAAAGCCCATAACTGTATCCAATGCACAACTCGATGAATTACCTGCAAAAAGTTAGTACCCTTTTGATTATTTAAAAAATCATATATAAAAAATGAATTTTCTGCGAGTAGGAAGAACAGAAGCAAAAAAATGGAAGCTATATCCAGTTTTTTTGAAAACTGATGTGGATTTATTTGGTTTATAAAATGATGTTGATTTCAAATCTGTTATCTGTTGGGCGGATTGTACATGATGTAGAGTCCTCTCTGTCTCTATCTTGTACATTATCGAAGTCTTCTTGGCTTGTACTACCGCCGTTCACGATTATAAGGCCGGCAAGTATATCTAGGTTGTCAATTTAACCAACATAATATTCAAAAAACAAAAAATATATCATTAGAAACTAGAATATCTAAATTTTCTAAAGATATATATATTTTGAAATATATACTTATGTTGGTTAAATTTATGATCTAAGGATCGCGTCGGCCTTATAATCCGAACGGAGGAAGTTGTTGGAGATATACCCAAGAGGTAAAATAAAAGTGTTTCTTATTATATCTTAGTGTTCATAATAAATGTTTACATTCCATGCTATAATTGTATTAACCGAAAATATTAATACTTGTGTGTTTTGTAAACATAAAAAAGTCCCTAGTAAGCCTCTTGTTAAACTAGCTTGTTAATTAATAGATGATCAAGTCATTAAGTTTGTTTTGCTTCAAACTTTAAGATACATAGTAACATAATCCTTCGACCATGAGATCATGTTAATCACCTACACCAGATGAATGCTTTGATGACATCAAACACTACTTCGTAATTGGGTAGCTATAAAGGTGGCATTAAGTGTTCGGAAAATATAGGTTGAAGCACGTGGTCAATAGTGGGATTTATCCATCCAAATAATGGATAAATATACTCTGGACCCTCTCGGTGGAATGTCATCCAATTAGCTTGCAAGCATGTGACTGGGTCACAAGAGATGTCATATCACGGTACGAGTAAAGAGTACTTATCGGTAACGAGGTAGAACAAGGTATAGAGATACCGACGACCAAACTTCAGATAAGTAAAATATCGCGAGACAAAGAAAATCGGTATCGTATGTAAATGGTTCTTTCGATCACGAAGTCATCGTTGAATATGTGGGAGCTATTATGGATCTCCAGGTCCCGCTATTAGTTATTGATCGGAGAAGAGTCTTGATCATGTCTGCATAGTTCACGAACCGTAGGGTGACACACTTAAGGTTTGATGTCGTTTTAAGTAGATATGGAATATGAAATGGAGTTGGAATATTGTTCGAAGTCTCGGATGGGATCCAGGACATCACGAGGAGTTCCAGAATGGTATGGAGAATAAGATTCATATATGGGAAGTCACATTCCAAGTTTGGAAATGGTCCGATGCATTTATGGAAGGTTGTAGAAGATTCTAGAATAGCTCGGAATAAATCACTATGGCAGGTAGAGTCCCGGAGGGACTCCACCAGCCCTAGCCAACCCACCAAGTGGGAAGGTGGAGTCCATGGTGGACTCCACCTAGTTGGCCGGCCAAACAAGAAGGAAAGGGAGAAATCCCTTTCCATCTAGGTTTCCAATTTTGATAAGTTTGGAAGTTGGACTCCAAAGTGGTTTTGGGGAACCCTAGGCTTTCCACCTATATATAGAGGAGAAGAGGGAGGGGGCACAACACATAAAAGCCAGCCGCAACACCAAGGGGCTCCCAGGACGGCGCCCCAAGTGCCCCCTATCCCAAACCCTAGTTACTCCCTCCATCCTCTTTCTCCCGCGGCGCTTACGGCGAAGCCGTGTCAGTGATCTCCACCACCACCGTCACCACGCCGTCATGCTAGCGGGATTCCGAGGAGGATCTACTACATCCGCTGCCTGCTGGAACGGGGAGAAGGACGCCGTCATCAACACCGTACGTGTGACCGAGTGCGGAGGTGCTGCCAGATTGTGGCACCGTCAAGATCTTCTACGCGATTTTGAAAGCGGCAAGTGATCGACTACATCCACCACAAGATTTATCTCGTTAACGCTTAGCGATCTTCAAGGGTATGATGATCTCACCTCGTTGGTACCATCTACTAGATTAGATCTTGGATTATTATTCCTTCTTGTGGTAGATTTTTTTTTCTATGCTACGAATCCCTACAGAAATATGATGTTCACTGAAAATATGCATTCTCAAATGTTGCGTTTTTACAAACTATAAAAGCAAATTAATGGCTGAGTAGTGGTGTTGTACAGTACCATGTTTTTTGGGTAAAGCATAGTGTGCCTTTTCACATTTTACACAACAACAACATTCTCACCAAAAAATCAGCAAAACCAGCCCATAAAACCTTTGACAACACGACCAATCCCACCAAAATATACTTTAGAATCTACGTTTACCATTTTTTCGCATCACGAATACCCAAGTGAGCACCTTTGTACGGGGGGGATCCTATTATCCACGGCATGTGTGCACGAATGCGCCCACCTCCAATGCAGCCCAAATGACACATATTGTTCTTTTATTCTTTTTTCCTTTTTATATTATATTTTATTTTCAATGTTATTTGAAAGATTTTCAAAATAAATCATTTATCTTATCTTTACATTTTCTTAATATTATTTTGACTATGAAACCATAGGGGGATCATTTTTCCATTAAAATATGTACAGAGGAAGAGTACAAGTTGATTATATCAAGTAGAATAGAACTGGACAGTAAGACCAGTTAACAAAAAATATAGTCGAAGCATGACAAGACAAAGTCGGAGATGCTGAGGGCTTTACTCTATAGGTATGTAAATGAAGATCTACTCATCGATGGATCAAGAGATTTGAAGATATCATTGATGTCCTTCAACATTTTTAAATATGAATATTTATGTTACATGAACAATTTTTTAAATAATATTAATCTTATTTAACAAGAAAAAACAACGATTTTTGATAAAATTATTTTTTAATTATTCAAACGATTTTCAATATGGATATTTATCTTGTTTGACCAAAAGAGAAAATTACTAATAAAAAGGGAAAAAAGAAATCGAAAATAAAAATAAAATATAAAAAGAAGAAAAAAGGAAGTAGAACATGAAAAAACGAACACGAATAAGCAAAATAACAAAAAAAAGTACCCCCCCCCCCCTAAAAAAAGATCGGGCAAAAGCTTCTACAAATTTCCGAAAACGTAAAAAAAAACCACAAAATATTGATAAAACTCACCGTTTGATGAGCCAAACCAAAACCAGCGCCTGCGTCTGCATGAGCGATGCACAATCACGCACGTTGTTGAGCGGCAAATAAGGTTTGCATTCTACGGCTGTGTATGCAATGGATATGGTCAAAGTTTGTAAAAAATATCAGATACTGTTGCTGGGCTTGGATAAGAATGCAAGCACATGCTTAGATGGTTTTGTGGTGGCCTATATAAAAAAAAACTAAGACTTAGTTAGGCTAGGCCTTTTTCACCAGATTGATGATATTATTCGGGGGCCACCAATATTGCACATAATAAGCCTCCCACTCTGCTTTTTCCCAATCAGCTTGGGGTGACCCAACCTGGTCAATTTCTTTGTTGAGTAGTCGTATTATCTTTATGCGACTTTCTTAGTTGGTTTCAGATTCCTTAGAGTAATTTAAAGTTTATATTAGCTCCATTAAGTTGATTTTTAGTTTTGTTCTATGTCATCTATTTTACTTGTCATATTTTAAACACCAAAAATATAATAATTCCCATGAGGCTTGAGTGTTAAAGATTAGAAATGTCCCATGAAAATTGATTTCGAGAGGCATGAACCCATGATTTTGATATGAAGAACTACATGGATAATTTTGAAGTTTTTTAATGATCTAAGAAGACCTAGCTATGCTGAGACCGTTGATGCTTTGAAATGGTTTGATATTAAGGATGACAATGGGTAGGTTTTGGGTTAGGTAGAGCGATATCATACGCATACTCGTATATATAATGGATATAAAATTATACCCTACTCGTACCTATGGGTATGAAAATTTACCCCACTGTTTGACAGTATTTTGTACCAATATATTCCTAAGACATGGGCACCATTGGTTCAAATTGCATCTGGTCCGTTGAAAAGAAATTCTCTACACCAAGCCAAGTTCGAATCGCTTCACGTTCAAACTTAACTTGGTGTGGGGGCATTTGTTTGATGATATTTTGTGCAAATGTCATCATCATATTTGGTACTAATATTCGCGAACGGAGCGACAAGCGCCCGCGAAATTATTATTCAAAATACAACGTATATACACGCGTGTGCAAAATGAATGCATAAAATAATCTTTATTATGGGCTAGATGGCCGTATTTATTTAATCAACTGCCCAGATATTTAGGTGATTTGGATTCCATCCACGTACAACATGTACGAATGTGAACGTGATTGGGCTGAACACTTTGTACAAGGTAGTTTTGGAAACAGATCAATACCCGGCCAGATTACGTGCGTCCCGGGAATACTCTAGAGCCTTCTCGCGAAATCTAACGCGTGCAGCTCACGAAGGAAATTGGAGGAGTCAAAGGTGGTCACGTATGTACTTTCCATGTATACTCGACTTACCACCTAAAGGCCAGACCCTCGGACAAGGATTTTTTGCACATGAGAATCAGTGCTCCCTTCACTTTTGGATTTTTGAAAATTTCAGATTCTCATATTTCTCTGCTTTCAAGAATTATGATATTAAATATGTAGATAGATGTGTATACGAGGATTGGAATCAAAAAAGTCTCGTCAAAAAATACCTTATATTTTTGGAGATGCAAAAAAGACAAATTTCTGACAGTACACTGACAAAATATACGTACTATTGTACTACTATTTATAGTCAGAAATTTGTCTTTTTTGTATTTTCCAAAATACAAAGTATTTTTAATGGGACTTTTTTGACTACATTCCTCGTGTCTAAATCTATCTACATATTTAATGCCATAATTTTTGAAAACATAAAAGAGCGAGGTTTTGAAAATTTTCAAAAATCTAAAAGTCTAAGGAGCACTTGTGCTCATGTGCACATGCTACTTTCCGCAGACCCTCTGCCTATATAAACAGCCGCGAGGCGACACGCTGAAAAAAAAAACGAAGACCGAGAAAAAGAAATCTCCAGGCAGAGAGACCATCCCGACGCAGACACAATCCAGCCGAGACCTCACGAGCTTCTCTCGTCTGGAGAAAACAGCCACGAACCACACCTTCATCTCGCGCAGGCGGCCGAGAGGAGAAGTCAACTTGGTGTGCGCCGTGAGGAGCACGCGTGCACTGCAAGCTAACAAGCTCGCCGGAGATCGACGAGATCATGCCGGTCGTTTTCGCCAAGGGTGAGAAGCAACGCTAATATTTATGTCGTTTTCTTCTTTGCATCTAGCATGGCGGTACCAATCTTCCGATCGGTCGAGACGGCGTGGCCAACGCCGCGGATCGATCGCCGTGTCGCCATATGATCTTGCCGGATGTGTCTTCCGCGTGCGTTATGCGGATCATCTGCACCGTTGACAGAGGTGCTATCGACGGGTCGGTGGTCACCGACCTACGACGGCCCTCCTCTACCTCGGACGCTACCTTGGCCACGCCGCCAGGGTGGTGCCGTACCTGGCGCACACTCGCGCGTCGCCGTTGGTGACGGTGATGTTGGTCCCGGCATGCTCGCCGCCAGGAACAATTGGTTCCGTCGACGGAGACATTGTTGGCGGCCCTGGCTCGCCTTACACGGCGGTGGTCGTCGACAAGACAGCGGTCGTCATCTTCGCGTCCTTCTATGTCCGACTTTTGAGTTGGACGACTCGCTCGCCATCCCTAGCGGACAACGTTGGGTCAGCTGCCGGAGCAGCTGCCTGCCGCTGCGAGGGCCATGGCTTTCTTCTCGCCGCTGTTGTGGCCATGGTCTGCTTCTCGCCTCGTCGCGGCAACAGGCAGAGTTGCTGCTCGCCGTCGTCATCAGTTCGAGTTGCCGGAGCCGCCGCCCGTTGCCGTCGTCGGGTAACCAGTGCTGCCCGCGATGCAGTCGCATGGGCTGCCCGCGATGCAGTCGCATGGGCTGTCAATGGACGAGCCTAGTGAACCAGCTGGTTTGCTTGGTCGAGCATGCATACACGACGTGTTACATGAGCTAGTAATGAAGCTAGCACTATGTAGAGTCCGCGGATGGAGTCATGTACGTGCATGGCCTGTCCAGCGAGCAAGCTACACCACAAACGTAGCTTTTGCCTACGTATGCGTGTTCTTTCCATGGTGCGAGCGCCAGCTGATGATGACGGCTCCCGCCGTTAGGACGCGCCACACTCGGCCCTTTACATGGATGTCTTGATTGCCGTCTGGATCGCCGCCGGCGCAGGCGGCGACCAATATCCGTTTTCTTCCTCTATTTTCTATTCTTGATCACATCTACTTCTGCGGGGTACCCCTCGCACTTTCGACCAAACTACAAAGTCGCCACGACGTCTAGCGAAGCTCAAGCATGCATGCTACCTCGACACCAACACCGATGCCGCTCAAGACCGACGAGGCAAGACGGCGAGGCGGGCATGGCCGGAGCAAAGGCCATGCTATCCACGGCGCGTGTACACGCTAGTACACGGACTCTGCCGTCGCCAACACACATCACCATCATGCATGAAGAACGCGAAGCGAAGACCGAAGACGATGACCAAGCAGCTTAATCGGAGGTGTCTCGCGGTTCTATCCGCGGGAGTAATTAACCGGGTGTCTTCCGAGGCCCCGGGAACCAGGAAACCACAATCGCCTAGTCATATTGGCCGCGCCAGCAGGCCACACGAAGCGCACACTCGGGATTAGTTTATTAGTCGTGATGATTAATATGTATCTTTTCCCTTTTATTTTTGTGTACTTGTACACTGGCACGCCCGCACATTTTATTTTCCCTCGGCATACGGGAGACGCGCTTTCTCTTCCTCTTACGGAAAAGCGTTTTTTTTCGTGTCAAACACCCACACCCTTACCCGTTAGTACCAGTACCCAACAAGTACTTGTTAGGTAGATAAAATAGTAACACAAATTGTTCACGAACTTACATTCATCGATAACATATTTGACAAAAAAAATCAATTACAACTCAATAACAAACATATGACTAAGATGAGAACATGACAATCATAAAAATTTTGAGATCATAATCTCATATTAATTACTCAAAAAGAGTAGACGAATCACGTGACAAATTACAGTTGAGTACTTCCCACGATAATAACATAGGTTCACATGTACCACATAATTGACAAAATAGAGTGAATAGCATGTAGCAAGTAAAAAATGGCAATTGTTGCGCTTTATTGGGGCCCCGCACTCGCAATAGGGAGTAGCCAAGACGTTTGATCGACCACAACTAAGATATGGATACCTTGATGCCTAGCCTTAACTCGCGTCGAGGTAGATCTATCTTCAGCGCGAAACACCATATAGTTGCGAAACGCTTTTGAAACCCGAAGACCTAGTAACTTGGGAGGGAACCCGTCGGAGGTTCCGGAAACTATGGGATGAGCTTAGTTAGTTTGACCGCTCTTGACTTGGTTGTCAATTCTCGAGAGAAATACTACGAAGTTGTCGAAAAACAGAAGTTGTGACAAATGTTTGAGAGGTAAGAAGTAGATTGTATTGGTTTCAACAATTGTGTGCTTAATTTCAATCAGCCATAACCTCTTACATATATGTATGAGGCGGTTGGAGTTTCCGCACAAGTTCGAGATTCTCTACTCATTACAATGTACAATCCTACTCGGAAACCTAGCTATGCTGGCGTGTAGTTGATGTGGGAGTTAGAAATCCCTGGGGTGTAACGGCGCCAGAAAAGTAGCTGCTTGTAACGGTAAAGCACACGTCCGTTGGGAACCCCAAGAGGAAGGTATGATGAGTACAGCAGCGAGTTTTCCCTCAGTAAGAAACCAAGGTTATCGAACCAGTAGGAGATGAAGGCCACGTGAAGGTTGTTGGTGAAGGAGTGTAGTGCGGCGCAACACCAGGTGATTCCGGCGCCAACGTGGAACCTGCACAACACAATCAAACTACTTTGCCCCAACTTAACAGAGTGAGGTTGTCAATCTCACCGGCTTGCTGAAAACAAAGGATTAAACGTATGGTGTGGAGAATGATGTTTGCTTGCAGAAAACAAAAGAGAACAATGATTGCAGTAGATTGTATTTCATATGTAAAAGAATGGACCGGCGTCCACAGTTCACTAGTGCGTCTCTCCAATAAGATAAATAGCATGTTGGGTGAACAAATTAGAGTTGGACAATTGACAAATAGAGATGCACATACATATCATGATGACTACTATGAGATTTACTTAGGGCATTACAACAAAGAACATAGACCGTCATCCAGCATGCATCTATGCCTAAAAAGTCCACCTTCAGGTTAGCATCCGCACCCTTCCAGTATTAAGTTGCAAACAACAGACAATTGCATTAAGTAATGTGCGTAATGTAAACAACACAAATATCCTTAGACAAAGCATCGATGTTTTATCCCTAGTGGAAACAACACATCCACAACCTTAGGGGTTGCTGTCACTCCATCAGATTCAATGGAGACATGAACCCACTATCTAGCATAAATACTCCCTCTTGGAGTCACAAGTATCAACTTGGCCAGAGCCTCTATTAGCAACGGAGAGCATGCAAGAACATAAATAACATATATGATAGATCAATAATCAACTTGACATAGTATTCCATATTCATCGGATCCCAACAAACACAACATGTAGCATTACAAATAGATGATCTTGATCATGATAGGCAGCTCACAAGATCTAAACATGATAGCACAAGAGAAGACAACCATCTAGCTACTGCTATGGACCCGTAGTCCAAGGATGAACTACTCACGCATCAGTCCGGAGGCGGGCATGGTGATGTAGAGCCCTCCGGTGATGATTCCCCTCTCCGGCAGGGTGCCGGAGGCAATCTTCTGAACCCCCCGATGTAGGGTTGACGGCGGCGGTGTGTGTGGAACTTTTCTCGTATCGTGGCTCTCGGTACTAGGGTTTTCGCGACGAAAAGATTATATAGGCGAAGGGGCAGCGTCGGGGGGCGCCCGAGGGGCCCACCCCATAGGCCGGCGCGGCCAGGGGCCCCACCGCGCCTCCATGTGGGGTGGCCACCTCATGGCCCCTCTTCGACTCTTCTTCGGTGTTCTTGGACACTCCGTGGAAAATAAGACCGTGGGCTTTTGTTTCGTCCAATTCCGAGAATATTCGTCAACTAACTTTTCTGAAATAAAAAACAGCAGAAAACATGAGCTGGCACTGCGGCATCTTGTTAATAGGTTAGTCTCGGAAAATGCATAAAAACTTTATAAAGTATGACTAAAACATGTTGGTATTGTCATAAAACTAGCATGGAACATAAGAAATTATAGATACGTTGGAGACGTATCAAGCATCCCCAAGCTTAGTTCCTACTCGCCCTCGAGTAGGTAACGATAAAAACAATAATTTCTGAAGTGACATGCTACCAACATAATCTTGATCAACACTATTGTAAAGCATATGAGGTGAATGAAGTGATTCAAAGCAATGGTCTATAGTTTGCTAACAAAAAGATAATGACTAAACAACTGAATCATATAACAAAAACTTTTCATGAATAGTACTTTCAAGACAAGCATCAAAAAGTCTTGCATAAAAGTTAACTCATAAAGCAATAGATTCTTAATAAGAGGTTTTGAAGCAACACAAAGGAAGATTTAAGTTTCAGCAATTGCTTTCAACTTTCAACATGCATATCTCATGGATAATTGTCAACACAAAGTAATATAATAAGTGCAATAAGTAAGCATGTAAGAATCAACGCACACAGTTGACACAAGTGTTTGCTTCTAAGATAGAAAGAAGTAGGTAAATTGACTCAACATAAAGTAAAAGAAAGGCCCTTCGCAGAGGGAAGCAGGGATTACTCATGTGCTAGAGCTTTTTATTTTAAAAACATGGAAACAATTGTGTCAACGGTAGTAATAATTCATATGGGTTATGCATAAAACTTCCTATAAGTTGCAAGCCTCATGCATCGAATACTAATAGTGCCCGCACCTTGTCCTAATTAGCTCGGATTTCCATGGATTATCATCGCATTACATATGTTTCAACCAAGTGTCACAAAGGGGTACCTCTATGCCACTTGTACAAAGGTCCAAGGAGATAAATCGCATTTGATTTCTCGATTTTGATAGATCTCAACTTGAGGACATCCATACCGGGACAACATAGAAAACAGATAATGGACTCCTCTTTTATGCTTTAAGCATTCAACAACAATAATATTCTCATTAGAGATTCTGAGGATTAATGTCCAAGCTGAAACTTCCACCATGAAATATGGCTTTGGTTGGCGGCCCAATGTTCTTCTCTAACAACATGCATACTCAAACCTTTTAAACTCATGGCAAATCTCCCTTACTTCAGACAAGACGAACATGCATATCAACTCACATGATATTCAACAAAGGTGTGACAGGTTGATGGCGTCCCCAGAAACATGGTTACTGCTCAACAAGCAACTTATAAGAACTAAGATACATAAGCGACATATTCATTACCACAATAGTTTTTAGGCTACTTTCCCATGAGCTATGTATTGTAAAAACAAGGAATGAGTTTTTTAAAGGTAGCACGCAAGCAATTTACTTTGGAATGGCAGAAAAATACCACATAATAGGTAGTTATGGTGGACACAAATGGCATAGGTTTTGGCTCAAGGTTTTTGGATGCACAAGAAGCATTCCCTCTCAGTACAAGGCTTTGGCTAGCAAGGTTGTTTGAAGCAAACACAAGTATGAACCGGTACAGCAAAAACTTACACAAGAACATATTGCAAGCATTATAAGACTCTACACTGTCTTCCTTGTTGCTCAAACATTTTTACCAGAAAAATATCTAGACCTTAGAGAGACCAATCATGCAATCCAAATTTCAACAAGCTCTACGGTAGTTCTCCACTAATAGATTTAAACTACATGATGCAAGAGCTTAAACATGATCTACTTGAGAGCTCAAAAAAATTGCCATGTATCAAATTATTCAAGACAATATGAATCATTTTCTATTTCCAACCAAATAACAATAAGTATAAGTGCTGCGGCTTTCAGCTTTCGCCATGAATATGAAAGATAAAACGAAGAACACAAGTGTTCAAATGAAAAAGCGGAGCGTGTCTCTCTCCAACACAAGGATTGCTAGGATCCGAATTTATTCAAACACAAACAAAAATAAAAGCAAACAGACGCTCTAAGTAAAGCACATAAGATGTGTCGGAATTAAAATATAGTTTCACTAGAGGTGACCTGATAAGTTTTGATGAAGAAGGGGATGCCTTGAGCATCCCCAAGCTTAGACGCTTGAGTATTCTTGAAATATGCAGGGATGAACCACGTGGGCATCCCCAAGCTTAGACTTTTCACTCTTCTTGATCATATTATATCATCCTCCTCTCTTGATCCTTAAAAACTTCCTTCACACCAAAATCAAAACAATCTCATTAGAGGGTTAGTGCATAATCAAAAATTCACATGTTCAGCAAGGACACAATCATTCCTAACACTTATGGACATTACCCAAGGCTACTGAAATTTAATGGAGCAAAGAAATCCACTCAAACACAGTAAAAGAGGCAATGCGAAATAAAAGGCAGAATCTGTCAAAACAGAACAGTCCGTAAAGACGAATTTTTTAGAGGCACTTAACTTGCTCAAATAGGAAAACTCAAAACTAATGAAAGTTGCGTACATATCTGAGGATCACGCGTGAATTTTTTCAGAATTTTTAGATTCTTCTACAGAGAGAAAAACGCAAATTCGTGACAGCTAAAAATCTGTTTCTGCGCAGAAATTCAAATCTAGTATCAACTTTCTATCAGAGACTTTACTTGGCACAATGATGCGCGTAGATGTACACGTCCGTTGGGAACCCCAAGAGGAAGGTATGATGCGCACAGTGACAAGTTTTCCCTCAGAAAGAAACCAAGGTTATCGAACCAGTAGGAGCCAAGAAGCACGTGAAGGTTGTTGGTGGAGGAATGTAGTGCGGCGCAACACCAGGGAAACCGGCGCCAACGTGGAACCTGCACAACACAATCAAAGTACTTTGCCCCAACGTAACAGATGAGGTTGTCAATCTCACCGGCTTGCTGAAAACAAAGGATTAAGCGTATCGAGTGGAAGATGGTGTTTGTTTGCAAAGAACAAGTAAAAGCGATGAGAATGTATTCAGATGTAAAAGAATGGACCGGGGTCCACAGTTCACTAGTGGTGTCTCTCCAATAAGATAACTAACATGCTGGGTGAACAAATTAGA